>NC_084460.1:214201191-214501191 GCF_027409185.1 Cynocephalus volans
AATCAATAAGCAATTATTGAACACCAACTATGTCCCCAGTATCTAACTAGACAGTGAAAGTTCTGTTTTTTCTAGAATCAATGTACCTTTTAAGACATGATAAAATGAACTGTAAAGCATTATTTTCCGTTATATTTTTCAATTAATGAAGTTCATAAAATGAACATCAAGAAACTGACTCGTCAGTTGGTACAACTTTCGTTCTAAACACCATCAGTCTGACATTTTTCATAAGCGATGAACACAGTTAAAACGTACTGTGAAAAAAAACAAAACACTTGCTAAATTACAGGGAACTTTGTGGGAAGAAAGAAAATAAAACCAAATCAGTACTCATGATTTAGTTTAGTGCTGAGAATTTTCACTGAATAAAGTAAAATACTAGAGTTTGATTTGGCATCCTTATAGATAAAGTGGAGATAATATCTCATCCTGGAGGATAGTCACAGGATTAGAGAACATGCACATGAAGCTCCTAGTGCAATGTGTGGCACATACTTAACATTCGAGAAGTAGTAACTTTATGACATATCAAAGACATTAATCTTAGAAGTTTGGTCAATATAGTGATAATTATTGTATAACTAAATTTTCTCATATTCTTATTTTAAAAATTGATAAAAATGAACTGTACTTTCTCAGATCAGTTTGCTCATGTAAAATTAAAAACAAAACAGCATCGTTTTGAGAATATAAAAGAACTTTTTGGTGAAATTAAAATCCAATAAACATATGAAAATGAATTAATTGAATATATTCACAAATCAGTAATATTTCTACAATTATTTTGGCAAAAGCCCAATTTAATTAAATGTATACAACAGTGTACATACTATGAGCAGTGTGTATATGATGGTGTTCTATGACAACTGTGACTAATGATTGTGAAGTCAATTTAGACCAGCATGAAGAGAAATAAAATAGAAAAGAAAGAAAACATCAGAGTGCATCAGATGTAAAAAAGAATATGTATTGTTATAAAAGCTTTGTTTCAATTATATATATACCTATAATCATGGGTACACTGAGCCACAATGTAAATGTATACCTTGTTGTCGATCATGGTCAAAAGTTTGAAAACACCGCTGTCTTAGGATCACTGGGTTACATGAAGTTGTATAAGATACAATGCTATCCTCAGTAATCTTTTGTTATTGAAGTATGGCAAATACACTGCTAAGTGCAAACAAAAGCCATGAGACTCAAAGAAAGGAGGTAGTATATTCATTTGAGAGGTCAGTGAGAGTTGGTTTAGATGAGTTTTGGAAGATGGGTTGAACTTTGACAGAAGGGGAAGGAAGGGCTCTGGGTGGTGATGTGAGCTTATCTTAAGGGAACACTGAATAATCTAGGCTACATCTCAGGATACACATGTATAAAGATTGAAGTAAGGCTAGGAGGGTAGTTGAAACTACACTGGGAAGAGAGGAACAATGAGGCTGTACTTTATTTGACAAGGGCAGGAGAGGAGGAGAAGGTGAGATACATGGAGCTCATGTTTAGAAAGTTTAAGTTAGCAAAGACTTACAGGATCGAACAGTGGGCAACTTTAGTCAGCCCCACAAAGACCTGAGTAAAGATGAATTCAATGAGGGAAGTAAAAGACCCATGAGGGTACCTGGAGGTAAAGACAGAATGACAGACAATGATAAGATCAAAAACATACACTAGGGTGGTTGGAATAATTGTGACTGGCCAAGTTCAATAGTTCTCAACTGCCTGAGGATGCGGTTTGGGATTGGGAGTGAAGATAGATATCAGCACGGTGACATAAAATAAGATGAGTTTTGAGAAATCATAACTATTATACTTATTTTCATAGTAACAATTTCAGAAAGTGTCAGTATGTGAAGTCCTCTTGGGGGTGGGGGTATGCACCTCATTTTAAAAGCTAAGAAACCCTAATCTGCAAGGTCCCTTCTAATTCTAAACTCTTTTGGATGACTTCATTTTATGAATGAGTAAAGGAAGGCTGCAAGAGTCAACATGGCTAATCAGTTGTATAGCTGGGACTAGACACTGAGCCTTATAAATTCTAGGACAGTGTTCATTCTAGCGCAGCATATATCTGTGATGGTTTCCACTTTACAAATGTAACAATTTATGCAAGGAGATATATAGCAGGAAACCCTTGTTAGCTGGATCCAGACATTCACTCCCTGTTGTGCTGCTTTCTGTCACTCCTGTTCTGATGAGCATGGTAGGAAAGATGAATGTTAAAACAGGCAGGCCTTCCACCATAGTCCCTTATTGGGGCAAATATTATTTTAACTATTCCACACTCCAAATCATGACCATGTACAACTACAGGAACTCAAAAAGATAAAATATCAAGGCAATATATAGCAGCTACATTCTAAGATCTCCAAACTATCAACCTTAAGTCATATACATACAGGCTTTCAAAATTAGGATGTTTCTAATTTCCTATTTGTCTATTAACGTGTTGATCATTTCCATTAATTATCAATTATTTCCTTGTGTTCTTCCCAATTGCACATCTCTCATAAACTCTGAGGACAGTTCATAAAAATGAAAGAACATTTTTCCTCACTACTGTTTTCATAGTTATAACTTTTGAGAACAATTTCTTGAGAGATACTTTTGGAGTTGTATTCTGGAACATATTATCTTCATAGTCTTCCCCCTGGTAGGATGGATAAATGATCTTGCCTTGAGAGTTGAACTGAACTGTCTAGTTTCAGTAAAAAAGATAAATATTCCACTTACAGAAGCTGCAGGAGTAGACTTTAAGCCAGGGGATGGCATTTCTGGGAGGGACCGTAGGAAAAAGCCAATTTTTACAGGGCACACCGAGGGATGAAAGTGAGTTACCAGCAACTCACGTCTACTGAAATCTCCTGACCATTTGAGAAGGAAGGGTAGCAGCAGAGTTAAAGCTTTTCTGAGTAAGGAAAGGAGTACTGAATGGGAACTTCACCCTTGTCAAGGTGTCAGTGAGAGCTGGGCCAGTGTAGCTGGGCCCTGCAACCAGGAGAGCAGATGCTTCCTCTGCACAAATGACTCTGTTTCAGAAATTGTACTCTTCACCTACAAAGTGCCTTGCGGTTGATTACACCACAGCCCCATATGGCAGCCAAGTGACAAGTGATCACAGGGTAGCATGGTATGTGCTTTGCAACAGATGGAATGAATACGAGTGCTACAGAGCACTAAGGAAGAAGATGGAAAAGGAAAGCATAGGACAAGAAGCACCTCTAGAGTTGGGATTTTGTCAGGTGCAGAAAGGGTATGAGTGTGCCTATATGGGGAGGGGGAGAGGACTTTAAACAAGTTACGCAAAACGTAGAGGTGGGTAAGTGTACAGATGTATTCAGGAAATGTCAGAGAATATGGGAATTCACAAGGGATTAGACTGGTGTAAGATTTTGAAGAATGTCACTTGCTACAAAAGAAATTTAAGTTCATCCTGCAGATAATCTGTGAGACAGATACTTATTGTTATACCATTATGATTCTCTTATTGGATGGTCTTGGTTTAGAAAGAACACTGATAATAGTAGGAAAAAGAACTGAATGTCAAAATGTCCAGAAGCTGGGAGACCAATTTGAAGCCTTTGTAGGAGTCAAGGTCCCAGAAGATAAAGGCAAGAACTGGAGAAGAGGCAACAGAAGCAAAGTGAGGCACAGGATCAAGAATGAATAAAATCTTAGCAACCTGTTGCCAATGGAACAGCAGAGAAGGGAATGAGGCAAAGATAACTTTTGTCATCTGTTTTACTTCTTGGAATTATTTTCATAGGATATATTCTCTAGTGTGAAATTACTGAGTTAAACAAAGGGTACAGTAATTCATAAGGCTCAGGAAAGATAATTCACATTGCCATCACCACACATGCAGATATTGCTCTGCAAGTTGGTTTGTCTTAGTTATGATATCCTTTACTTTTATTGCTTTGGTCAGTGCAACTGCTCTCTCATAAATTCTTTGTATTTATGTTTATTTCATTACTACTAAAATTAAATATTTTTTTCTAAAATCTGATTTAGTATTTATTTCTTCTGATATCTTCATTTCTATTGTTTATCAGTTGTATGATCTCAGGCAAGTTATTTAATTTAAGCCTTAGTGTCCTTACCTGTACCTAGGGGAGAGTAATTATACCTATTGAGGGGACTGTCATGATATAAAGTAAGATACCAAAGTAAAAGCCTAGCCTTGGCATGGAGTAAGAGTTCACTGGATTATTGCACTTAAAATAATGTACTGATGCTATTGCAAAGCTTCATTTATAATATATATTTAGAATATATGCTTCATTTGCTGTATGTCCATATATATACATGTAAAAAATGAAGCATGTATTTTTAAAATATTTTTTATATATTTAAGAAATAAACATATAGCATATAATATATAATCTGTTTTTATTCCATAGATGTTATTTATGTTATTCAAGTTCTTGTTTTTACTAAGAAAAATATTATATTTTAGACCTGGCATAAGTATTTTATTAAATTTTATTATCCTAAGGTTAATGCATATTGGGCCGACCCTGTGGCGCACTCGGGAGAGTGCGGCGCTGGGAGTGCGGCAGTGCTCCCGCCGCGGGTTTGGATCCTATATAGGGATGGCCGGTTCGCTCGCTGGCTGAGCGCGGTGCGGCCGGTCACAAAAAGACACAAAAAAAATAAAAATAAAAAAAATAAGGTTAATGCATATTAAATATATACACAAGTTGGGTTTATTTCTGAATTCTCCATTTCTGCCCATGTTTCTGCTTTCATGTTTTTAATCTATAAAGCACTCTTTAAAAGCTAACACTTCATACATGTTCTGAATCTGGTGTAGAACATGTTTTCCTTTATGATTCCTTTATAAAGTGATTTCTTTGATATTGTGTCCACTCATTTATTTATTTTGTTTAAATTTTAGAACTATTTTGTCAAGATGTATAAAGTAATATTCTGGTACCTTAACTGGAATCTTGTTAAATTCATAAATTATCTTAAGAGATATGGTCATTTCTATTATAGCATTTATTCTTTCTTAGGAGCATATGTTTACATTTATTCGAGTCTTCCTTACTTTTCCCTTTATGTTTTGTTGTTTTCTCTATCTCAGTAAAGGAACAGGAGACAGAAGACTTCAATTTGAATTTCAGATTCTTGGGAAACTGACCTCATCGATCTTATTTTGGGAAAATAGCTATATGCCTATTTCTAAGAATCATGTGAAGGTGGCTATGTCTCCTGAGAATCTACCTCATGCTATTAAATTGGACCCATGATATTAAATTGGAGATAATACAAGTATTTCCCCTGGCTATAAATTAAAAATGTTAATACATGTTTGATTATCTAAATCACTCGACTGCTGTAAGTGTTGCTCCTAAGCATTATGAGATAATACTTCAAAATTATTTAAAATGCTACAATATAAACAAGGGTATGTTATAATAAAGTGCATATAAACATTTTTGCTTCTCAATCTGACAGTAAGATTCTAGAGGGAAGAAACCATGTCTTCTCTTGGTAGCTACAATATTTTACATGGTACAAGACCATAATGGGAACTCAGTAAATAATTTTATGTTAGGAAAGTGAATAGTGACAAAATTAAAAAAATACAAATAAAAGGAATAGGTTTAGGGAATGGTATGGTCTGGAGAGAATATGTTTATTCAATCTGACTTCATCTCATATATAATCTTATAATTCAACATTGATCAATATATTAATAGCTTTCCTTCTGCTGGGCTCCCCTTATAGCAAAAATTTAAGCCTTTTTATTAATGTATATGTTACTTGTGTTTCTAGACTCTTTCCAGTATTTCGCCCTTAGTGCAACTACTCTGTTGAAAATGAGACAGTAGATGGAAGCTGAATGAAGGAGGAAGTGGGAGGGAAGGGAAATGTTATATAATTATCCAACATTTTACTCCAGAGCCAACAATCAGGAACATGCCAAGATCACAGTAATAACCACTGTCATGCCAGATACTAACCAGAAGCCTTCCACATACTATTCTTAACTTCAAATTAAAGGTGAACCAGAAAGACTTCTGTCTGCCAAAACCGTAGTTCAGGTTCTTAGTTTCCTTGCAACTTTTCTGGTCTCCCTAATGTCTAAAGCTAAAATTCCTTCTCCCATCATGTCTGCAATATAGAAAGAAGAACCATTGTGTTAGCCTTTGGCTGTTCACAGAAAAGAATATTTTGTTTTGAATTACCATTTGTGGGAAATTATTAAGTATACAAACACATTCCATTGCTTTGATATCTTAAGCATTTGCTTTTTTAAAAAACCATCTCAAGGGCTAACAATGTGACCTTGTCATGAGTACTGGCCAAAACTCAAATATTTGCATTGAGGAGCTTCTAGGCTTTTTGGTTCATTTGTAACATGGAGTCTGATGTAGATGCTTTATGTAGCAGAATGACCTTTTAGTTTTCTGAATAAAAATAGAATGAACTTTTATGGTACAGCATCATTAATGTCTTCTTTGAATCCAAAATGCATTAAAAACTCACTCCATATACAAACTCTCAAGGGAAGTCCATGAGTCTTAGAAAGTACTTTCCTTCAAATTATCTAATTGTGCTGAAATCCTCTTTATAACTCCCTGAAGTGAACAGGGCAGGTGGTTTTATTATTATTTTCCTTCTGCATCTCCTCCTTTTTATTGCAAAGATGGATTAACTGAGTTTAACCTATACAGCTACAGGACCCAGGCCAAATCAGTTTGTTGTCTTCAATTTCTATAAATCAGTTTCTTAATCTTGGCACTGACATTTTAGGTTAGATAGTTCTTTGTTGTGGGGGCTATCCTGTGCCTGTAGGATGTTTAGCAGCATCCCTGCCTCTACCTTTAGATGCCAAGAGCACCACCCCCTTGAGTAACAACCGTGACAACCAAGAACTTCTCTGGACAGTGCCAAATGTCCCCAGGGGGAGGGGAGACCCTTGGTGACAATCACTACAAGATTTTCAAAATGCCAAGTCACCTGTAAGTGATAATTAACTTTATTTCTAGAGGCCACCTCCACTTGATACCTGTTCTGCCTTATGGGACACAGTTGCTAGATGTGTTTTCATATGCCAGCTGGGTTGTTTCCAGCAAGAAGATTGCAGGCAATATTCTAATGTTTGTTAAGAGCTCTTTACTTAGCCAGGATAGCCTCAGATTAAGGTAGAAATTTTGGACAGGCATGGCTTTCTCTCTGATAAGCCACAGACCATGATGTATATTAAAGAGTTGGATGGTCAATAGTGCAGTTCTCCAAATATTTCTGTTCTCTTCCATTCTGGGCACAAGCAGGGTTGCACTTCCTGGCCCCCTTATGGTTAGGCAGTGCCTTGCAACAAGTTCTGGCCAATGAGTTGAGTGAAATTTCATGACACGTCTAGGCCAACGCACTTAACTGCTGATGGGAGAACCTTCTGAGTTTTCTCTTCCTTCTGGCATGGCAACTAGTAATGTTTGAGAAGGCTGATTTTTGGGTCTCTCTGTCAGCTTGGGTCCCTGAGTGACCGTTACTAGTAGAACATTCCTGCTCATCTCCAATACAAGGGGTCTTCAAAAAGTTCACAGAAAGATTCATATTATCTTTTAATTCTATTTTTCCATGAAGTTTTTGAAGTAGCCTTTTAAACATACATATAGCATGAACAAAGAATAAATCTTATGTATTTTAAGCTACTGAGATTTTAAGGTTGTCTGTTATCTTCACATAACCCAGCTTATTCTGACTGACGTAAGAGGTGAAAGATGAGAAAAAGACAGAAAAATAGATTTACATTAAATCAAGGTCACCTATATTAAAACAGAAAAAAAAATATAAAACCACCTAGAACTTGCTGAGGTCTTAGGGTTCTGTCCTGAAAACTTTTCGATTTTCATTCACTAACTCTTTAGTATTAGGAAACTGTTTCAATGTAGGTTTCTACATACTTGAGAAGGTATGTAAATTGTACTGTTCTATTATACCAAACTCATTTATGCACTCATTCAAACAATATTTATCGAACACTAAATATGTGCCAAGTGTTACTTGGCATATTTTTTCATTTCATATTGCTTTTTTATTTATTTATTTATTTATTTATTTTTATTTTTTTAATTTTATTTTGTCGATATACATTGTGGCTGATTATTGCTCCCCATCACCAAAACCTCCCTCCCTTCTTCCTCCCCCCCTCATATTGCTTTTGACACCTTTCTCATGATGAAGACAGAAGACAGTAGAGGAAATCCATGTTAACATATAAGGGGGGAAGATATTTAGGAAATGAATTTGAGGTTTTTTGTTTGTTTTTTAAATTTTCCATTTGCAAAGAGATTACCAGAGAAAATGAGAATGATTTCACATCAAAGCCCAGGAATTTCTCACCGTTATCATCTCCTGCTTTCTTACTTGTAAAACAGAAATGATTTAGAGGATTTCCATGCAGAGCACAGGATGAGCATTGGCCTTGGAGGTGGACTGAAAGTGTCTGAATTGTGGTTTCCTAACTGACTGGCTGGGTGGTTTCAGGCAAGCGGCTTAACCTCCCTGCATCTTACTTTTCACAGCCGTAAAATGGTAATTCGAACAGTGCATAATTCACAGGGCTGTTATGAAGACTAAATAAGCAAATGCACAAAGGGCCTAGAAAAGTGCCTGGCACATGCTAAGTGCTCAAGAAATGGCAAGTCTAGTGTTGTTAAGGCACATTCTAGTAAGTGATGAATAAAGCACTGAAGTGAGACTACAAGTTCCAAAAGTCACAGAACATGTTTCCTTTATTCACCATTTCATCCTAAATGTCTAGCACAGTCAGACATTTTGTAAAATGTACTCTCCTCTTTTGTAAAATGAAGGGATGACACAAAAGAGCTATGAACTGTAGCGCTATAAACTATAATTGATAATCTTAATTCTATTATACTTTTCAGAAAAAAGATTACAAAACCTTATAACAACATAATTTTTACTTAAAAATAATCAACAGTATGAAGACTCTACAAAGCTGCTGTATTATAGTTTTAGAATTTTCATAAAAAATTTAATGCTGATTGTTTGCTTCATCAAAAAGAGCAGTAAAACTTGGTGGCACTAATGCTATCACTCAGCGGTATGCTATTTTTCCCCAAGAGCTCTGTGGAAAGGGAAAGAGAATAAAGTAAGATAAAGAATAATTAATGGTCTTGCTGTCATATATTAAACCTTTCTTGGTTTTCCAATCCATCTAGGCTTGTATGTGAAAGAGAAAAGTTTGACTAATTAACAGGCAGTGTAATCAAAGTTACTTAAGCTTCAGTTTCCATACCTATAAAATGGGATAATAATATCTACCACATTGGGATTACCATGAGCATTAGATGAAATAACCAGGCAAAGGATCAGGTAAGAAGTAAACTTTCAATAAATGGTAGCTATTAGTAGCATAATAATAATTATTATTGCAATTATTTACAAGAAAACTACTTCTCTGCAAATTTGACAGTGTTGAGAGCACTACTTTTGGCTGGTAATTATTACACAGTATATAAGTTGGTTTTATGATATGGGTTTTAGATATGTTTATGTAGCACCAAGAAGAGACAACAGGCAAAGAAATGCATGTCTGCTAGGTTACTGTCTTTTTGGGAGAGCTAGATAAGAGATTAGGAGTGCTGGATGGTGAGGAGGGGAAAAAATTAATGTTTAAAGTTAAAGAAACAGTTGGGTCAGAAAATAAGAACATGAAAAGGCAGCATGTATAATAGTTAAAGCACTACCTAGTTGTGAGACTTTACTTAATTTTTCTGTGCCTGTTTCCCTACATGAGAAAAAATGGAGATAGTAATACTAAATAGGATTGTTACAGAGAGTTAAAGAGTTAGTATTTGTAAATGGCTTAGAACAACACCTGGAATACAGGAAGTGCTATGTATTTGTTAAATAAATCAGAGGGGTGGTAACAATGGGCTGAAGTTACACAGAATGGCATGTTAGAAAAGCTTTGGCGTACAAACTAGAAAAGTGGCTTTCTAACGGCATAAACTGGATAGGGTCATTCATGCACTCAACAGGGGGAGTCCAAACTCCCCCTGTGTGCAAGGTGAAGTGCTGTGGCCATAAAGAGTTAATTCATATTTGAAATTACAGAGGAGGACCAATGGCTGAGCCAGAAAAGAACCCCAGTCAAGACTTAGAGTAACAGAAGCAAGTACATAGACAATATGAAATCCCTTCTTGTGGCCTTCCACAGCATTCCATAAGTATTTCACAGCATCTTAGTTACCTATTAATTATATATAAATGTCTCCCCAAGATCGAGCTCTCTGAGGAAGAGACTGAGTCCTGCTCACTGCAGAATCTTCCTTCCACAGTGCTTCATAAGTATGTAAAGGGAATCAAAAGTGAGCACTAAGACTGGATCTGTAATTACTGAGCACTAGATACTTGGATCTCTCACTGCTCCCCACTCCACTTTCAACCCTCCATGTTGCTTTAAACAGCTTAATGTCAGTGTGTGGGAGGAGAGAGCTGTGATCCCTCTGAGTAAAAACCTAGCCGTCTTTACAGTGGTGGCCAAAAATTACCCAATGGTAAAACTGGCTAAGAAGCCCTCTGTTCAGGGATTTCCTCCAACCTCTTTTCTTAGTCCATCCACAAACACCTCAAAGCTGGCACAAACAAAACTGAACTCAGTAGCTTTGCAAATGAGCTGATGTTTTCTTTCTTTCTTTCTCTACAATCATTCATCTACAAAATTCTTTTGTGTGTTTTCCTTGAGAATCTCTCTCTCATATAGCCCTCTCACTAATCTCTCTCCCACCATCTCACAGAGTCACGCTGGATCACCACTACAGTCTTACTGCAATTCTGCCTACGTATCAGTGCAAGATACAGCTTCCGTAAAATACAAATTGCGTCTATTTCTTCCTGTTCAAGATCTAGGCTCCCTAATTCCTTACCTTTACCCAATCTACTTCAGTTATTCAGATCCTCCATATTTTGGCCCTACCCGAAGTGTGTAAGGTACATATTAACTTCCTTAGAAAGGAATCTCCTGTTCCACTTGGATTAGTGAACTCACAGCACAATAATTGAAATATTTCTCTCATTTAAATACAATATCCAAAATGTTTACTGGTATGTGCTTTGACCATGTTGTTTTCCCTTTTGGATACCTAATTCTTCTTTTTTGGCTATTCAAGTACTAGCTTTTTAATTAACACTCTAAGCCATGTGTCAGTTCTAATATATAATTATATTATCTTGTGTTTCACTCTCTGTTTCCTGTGCATATGCACAACTGTTCTCTCCTCAACAAAACTATAAATTCCTTGAGGGCAGGGAGCTTATATTATTTCTACCCATTTATCCAATAAATATTCATTGAGCTCCAGCATTGTGTCAGGCACTGCACTAAGCTTTGGAATATAGCAATGAGTAAGACACACATTCCCTGTCTTCATAGCACCTACATTCTAGTGTGTATGTGTATGTGTGTGTGTGTAAGATAACTTTTACACATATATAATTTGAAACTGAAGTAAGCACCATGAAGAAAAAGTATAAGGTGCTGAGAGACCATGACAAAGCTTCACATGGAAAGAAAATATCCCTGAGCTGAGATCAAAAGAATAAAATAGAAATAAACAGGCAGATGTCCAAAAGTCTAAAGAAGCCTGATGCCTTGGAGAAACTGAGCAAAGACTGGTAGTCATATTTGCAGAGGGCAGAAGAGAAGCCTCAGAAATAAGGCTACTGAGGTACAGGTTGGAGATATATATTTCCTAACACTGGACTGGAATCAAGAAGCACTTGCTAGTGAGAGTAAAATTGAGGTGGTCCTTAAGTATTATAATATCCAATGGCAAAGGTCATTTCTGAATTTTTTGTATTTGGTTTTCAAACAATGCCGAACACCTAAAGTTTAAAAAACACGAACACTTCAGTGCTTATGAAAGGTGTCAGGTGCTCGTCTTACTGACCCAAACATGATCAGTGAGGATGCAGGGCAAAGGAAATGGCCGTGAAAAGGCTCCACATGGCATTAAGAATGAGAAGACCTGCTGCTATCAGTTTCTAATTTTTGTCTTTCTCGAGTTCAATAAAAAAGGCATGGACCAATGACAACTATGATATGGATTGTGGGCCATTCCAAATTACAAGTTAGATGCCAAAATGCTTTATATAGGCCACCTAACAGATGGTAATGTATTCCAGACGTTACCAATGTGAATAGGATACAAACCAGTGACCCCAGAGGTGAAAGGTTGTATATCCAATTACAAATTCCCACTTTCCTTAAGTGTAAAGATGCCTACAGCAATATATTTTATTTACATCAAGATGCATTGTATAAACCATATTTGATAAAAGAGATGACTTCACATTCTCAACTTAAATCAAAGAATGCTTACTTAAGTATTTTTTTAATTGAATCAGACTTTAATGCCATCGTATAATCTTTTGGTTAACAGTGCTCATCTTGATTATTCCAACAAAGGGAAACATGCAAATTAATACTTAAGTTGTACAGCTTATGTTATCTATAAAAATACATCTTAAAAAAATTCAGAAGAGGTACCTGGGACATCTGTGAAGGTTTCTCCAAGGACAGAGACGTGGAAATTGAGTCGTAAGTCCTTAAGATGCATTAATACCTTAAAAAAACTTTCTGGATCTTTATCATGTTCCCTGGAAATAAACACACAAAATATAACTCATGTTATCTTAGGTTATGTGTTAGGAAGTGTGGACTCACTTCTCACAGTATCAATTCTTTCCGTGGTCTATTGCTGGTTAGGGGAGCCTCTGGCATGCAAACAGAGATTTCTCCCTATAGCCATACACTTTAGCAACAGTACTACTTTGACATCTACAGACTTCTCTTACATGATCAAAATCCAGTCCTATTGAGGTTTTATGGCTGTGCAGCTTTTTGTTAAATCTGTCTTTTTTTAAACATCTTAAGATTAGATTACAGAAAGTATCGTGTGTTTTCCTTTCTCCTAAAATGGTTAATTTTCCATTTAACACAGGGGATTTTTTAAAAAGAAAAAAACAATCTTCAAAGGGTGATTCTCTACTGATCATGAGAATGTACCAAAAATGCTTTTCATTTCCATGGGTCTGAATACCTTCCTCTCACATTTACCGAGCCCCTTTGTGTCCACAAGGAACGCACAATTTAGGTAGTGAGATTACAGGCCCTCTCACTAATCTCTCATTTAAAATTATTGAACAGAGAATTATAAATACATCAAAGGGGGCAGGTCTGAGTGTATGTCCGCTGAGTATTAACTTAGGAATGGAGGTTCTTCAACATACAGAAGAATAGAGGTAAAGATAAGTCTATCATTTAGTAGAGGCTTTGGAAAACATGGATTTTTTTGTTTGTTTGTTTAGCTTGTTGGTCTTCTTTGTAATGACAGAATGAGAGGCTAAAGGACACCAAAATTTAAAAAATTCTCCTGTTCAAGAAATCATATTAAAATGAAATGAATTTTTTTTTACATTCTAAGGTGTGAATATTTCAGTATTTCTTGCATTTAATTACACTGTTTTAAATTATCTTCCTTCAGACAGATGTGAACCAGATGTCTTCAAAATATTTGTTTCATTTATAATTCAGAATTTAAACTTTTTATATTACAAAAAATAGTTATATATCAGCAACTGAATTTCTCATTTACCAACTCATTATGTAAAATAAATCTGTAAATTGATCAAACTGCTATATGAAATATGAAAATTACATAAATCAGGAAATCTCATGAAAAATGACATCTGCAACCCTAAATGTGTTAATTCACAATTCAGTCAATATTTTCAGTACCATGAATTAAAACAAATGCATCTTCTAATTAACATTTTAAAACAGCAGCATTTATAACCTAATGAGACTATACGATCTTATAGAATTAGAATTCTATAACAATTTGTTTTAAGCTCTGTATCTTCTCTGTTTGATTTACTTCAAATAATAAAGAATGCAATGGCAAAATGTTCATCGCTTTTTAAGATGATGTGTATTATTACATACAGGTACTATTGGAAAGTTTTTGGATAGTTCTCATGTATACTACTGCTGTGGGCAAGAACAAAGCCTCAAAAGATTTTGAAAGTAAAGAATACACCATATGTTATCTTTAACCATATCAATCAAATAGCTGCCACCTAATCTGTAAGATATTATTTTAGTTTGATTCTTTTGGAAATACTTAGATGAAAAGAATGGAAGCAATATAACATAATATAAATACATAATATAAATATAAATACTCCCCTAAAGGGGAGTAACACTATAGGGAACTCTAGCCACCCAGTTCCCTAAATTTTTCATTTTAAGTGTCAAAAAGTTTTGCTGTGGATCCCCAAGGGGCCATCTACTCTAAATATTTCCTGCTGTTATTTATTCATTTATTTATGTATTTAAGTAAAAGTAGATGTGATTTGGGTTGGGGAGGAGGTTTAATTGGGTAGAGGCTGTAGTTCTTAAAAGATTCCAATGTGAGTATTTTCAAAGCAGCAGCTTTATGAACCACTATTTTCAGTGTTTCTACACATGACAAATGCATTATAAACCTACTGTATTCTTTAGATATTTCTTATAGGTGGACAAAAGCTTTCATATTCAATAGTCACTTTGCGTAAGAACACAAAAGATATTTGTGTGAATCCCCTTTCCTTTTGTTTAAATCATAATATATGGTCACATGTAAGGTGAGATTTTTCTTCCCCAAAAAATATCCATCAGAAAAAGAGGCATTTTATATTAAAGTCCCTATAAAGTCTCTCATATTAGGCACTCTCTCAATTACTTTATTTTGATCAAAGTACCATTTGGAGAAGATGCATTAGCCTGAGACAACACCAAACTGATGAGAGTTTTGGATAGTTTCAGCAGTCATTCACTTGATTGGACTGGTAAAAACGGAAACAAAGGAATTTAATACTGAGTTAGTAATTACTTTGGGAGACATGACCTAAGTGCTGGATGCTGCTGAAAGAAAGTATTTTAAAGATCACTAAAAAAGTAGTAGAGTAAGTAGTTACTGGTGATCATGAGTAGTAAGTGGGTTTTTATAGTTAGGGAAAGATTTCCAGTGATGGCATCTTACAGTTTCATAAAGTCCTGTACCCCAAACCACTTAAATTGAATTCCAGATGAAAAGTAGTAGAAACAAGCCAGCTGCCTGAAAAGGTGGTACCACTCTGATGTCAAAAACGTAAGGGAGAAGAGTTGAACCAAAACTCCTTCATGAAATATAAGGATGGGAAACGAGCAATACTTCTAGAAGTATTCTACACAATATGCACTTTAGAATATTATTTATATCTAAATTAGGAGATTACATACTATAAGGACACATGATTATTTCGTTGATGTTGCTCAAAGTTTAATACAGTTAATTTAGCTAAAAATTTTTCTGAGTTTTCTTTTCAGAAAATGGGAAATTGCTTAACATTCAGACAAATTGTTAAAGATGTGCACAAATACTTAGCCTCAGCCATATATCAAGGCACAGATGATATTCAATGGCAGAGCTCAATATATTTTGTCAAGCAAGGAACTTATTTTAGATATACAATGTATCACCCATAAATCTTACCACAGTGCCCACAATATTAATGAACCCATTGAGCAGATATGTGAATTTGTCTTAAATTCCCTTCTAAGAAATCCACAGTGAAACTTTCAAATGTATGATTTTAGCATAAAGCATATAGGATAAGGTATTTAAAGATAATATACTGAGTGCCCCTTTCTGCTAACAGCTGTCAAGATTAAACATACATTTAATACTATATGCAATTCTCTATAATCACACTCTTCTGCTCCCATCCATTGCTGATAGGAATGTAAGTTGAAACAATATTTTAGAGGGCAATTTAATGTATGTAATAAACCTTAAAATGTGTATAACTTTTGCCCCAGTAATTCCAGTTTAGAAGTTGTTCTATAAAATAATTAAATATGTGCACAGAAATTCAGCTAGAGTATGTTCATAACAGCATAGTTTATAATGGCAACCATCTGTAAATGACCTAATGGGATGATAAATAAATATATTTTGACACATAACATATAAGGCAATACCATGCAGCCAGTAAAAACAACGTTGCAGAACAATATTTCTTGACATGGAAAAATATTTAAGAAATACTGTTAAGTGAGGCAACAGAGTTGTATGTATTATATGATCTGTGCCTAGAAAAAGTTTGGGGATAAACTATACCCAAATGTTAACAGGATTTACCTCTAGGGGCTGTGTTAAAAATGTTACTCTTTTTTTTTTTTTTTGCATGTTTTCTATCTTTTCTTTAATAAACATTTTTATATAAATAATTTTTATGTTTTAAGAAGCCACCCCTCCCTAACCTTCTGCCATAAAGTTGCACTCACAGGATTTTTGCCTAACTCTGTGATCTTTCCAGTACTTACAGCAGCATAATTCTTCCCTTCCTGTGGCCCCTCTATATTTTGACAGCTGCCAATCAAGCAATATTGATTCATCACAAAACATTCTAGAAGATAAGCCAGGGTCCAAGCTTCCTAACAATTTCCACACTTTTAACTAGGTAAGAATGAAACAGTCTGGCTGGGAATTCGTTCCTCCACACCCTGCCTATGGCAGAAGAGACCAGCATGGAAACGTTTCAGGCTTACTGGAAGCAGTAGATACAGCAAGAACAGCTTTTATTCCCAAATATTATTCAGAACATTTGAAAAGCATAAACTGTTTCCATGTGTTTGTTCTTCCTATATCTGTTCTCTCTCTGTTGCCTTTCCCGTCTAGTTTCTTAGAGCTAAATTTCTTCTTATTCTTCACACTTAACATTCATTAAGTTTACTGAGGATTTCTAAGTTCTTCATACTTGTCACTTATACTAGACTGTTACCTTTTCCTGTTTTTCATATAACTTTATACACATTCCTCGCCTTGCCTGGGCAGAAACCTGGCTCTTTATAGATGCTCTAGTGTTCCCAGGAGCACATCAGTCTGGATTAAGAGGTCCATAAGGGAAGGATAAATAATATCTATTTTGTTCACTACTAACTATCCAGTGCCTAGGTGACTAGTGGTAGACATTACTTGTGTTCACTGATATCCAGTTCTGTCTTTCTGGGTGCATCAAAGACTCCATATTCATCTCCTTGCAATAGGATGAAGCCACAGGACTAGTTCTGGCCAATGGATTGCAAGTTGATTGATGTGTCACTTCCAGGTAGAAGTATCTAAGAGCAGTTCTGGATAGTTCTTTCTTTGCTGTGGTGATCCTTGCAGAGGTTTTGTGTTAAGGTGGTTAGGTTAAAAGCATGAAGCAGTCTGGATTGCCACAGAAGAGTTGCCCTGTAAAGCCACCTAAACATGCAGCAGACTTTGAGTAAGAGAGAGAAGTATACTTTTATTGTGTTTAATAAACAGATTGTATGTGTGTCTTCATTACTGCAGCACAATGTGGCCAGTCCTTGTAGCACAAAATTAGCTGTTCTATGAATATCTGTTGAATAAATGAAGGTATAGAAAAAGTAAGTTTCATTTATACAGTTCCTGCTATGTTCCAGATCCCATGCTAAGCACCTGATCATAATTTTACTTAAGCCTCTCAACCAAGTGGTCATACAAATATAATTATTCCTTCATCTAAGATCATAGACAAGAGACTAAGTCTGCATCTGTAATCACATCTCATCACTATAAAGTCCTATTCTTTCTTCAGCACAGTCTTTGACTTTTTGTTTCTTTTTTCCTATGTATAATGAAAGGAAAAAGAGAGTTGGTACACCTTCAGTCCAGTTTCATCTCAAACCATGGGCACTTGAGGTTCAAACTCGTTGGATAAGAGATGGCAATAAGAATATGGAGACGTTATGTGGAATTATAATGTCTCCAACATATGGTTTCAAACTTGTTCATCTTTTATGTCCTGCTAACCTCCATCTCTACATCCTCATTATGAAATACCACTATACTTCCAAAGTGGGTGATACTTTCCTTATTAAAAAACATAAGGCTTCTATGTACTATCCTGTGTTAGTGGTCTAGGGCCGTAAACTCTTCAATCCCCTCTACATGCCTGACATATCGATGATCAGTTTTGGTTTCCCTCCACATGTAACGCTCTGCTTCTTAAATGGTGTGTCATCGAGCTTTGATTAAAATTCAGCCAGTAGTCTTCTTAGCCACCAATTCTCAACTTCTCTCCCTCTCTTTCTCACTCTCCCTCTTGCTCTCCCTCTTTTGGCTACTACCAGTACCTCTCTCACTCTAAACCTACAAGCCCTCCCACCATCATTTACTTAGAGTTGATGAAAACCAAGACTACCCACTGTGGCTTTCTCTAAATGTTGTTCATACTACATACTACCCTTAATTTTGCTTTCAGAGAGAGGTGAAAGGTACAGTTCAGAGAGAGGTAGCTCTGCCACTGACTAGCAGTATGGCCAGTATGACCAGCAGGCACACTAAATAACCTCATGTAGCCTCAGTTTGTTCATCCTTCAAATGGGATAACAATATCTACATTATGGAGAGAGGGAGGGGGGAAGAGGAATGGGTAAAGGGTCATGAAAATCAACTACAATGTACATTGAGAAGCTAAAATAAAAAAAATACAATAAAAAATAGTTTTCTGAGAGGCACGAAGGTGCACAACAAACTCTCATACTCTTCATTTTTGTATTTGCGGTATTTTAATATGTTAAATATTTAATCAATTTATTTCACCCCCCGAAGACATGCAAGCTGCTAAGATGTTACGTTCATTGCTTCAGGGAAGGCATGGACCAGGGGGAAGAGTCCCCTAACCCCCACCAAATAAAGAGCAGTCTTCTTGGTTGATTACAGAAGCAAAAACCCTTGCAGAAATGGTGAGCACTTCAGGCAGGTACAATTATGTAAGCAAAATGCCACAAGTATGTAGCAGGCACACTCCCACTCTGTGTCTCTAGACAAGTCACACAAGGGACTGATGGAGAGGAGTTGAGAACAGAGCTCAGAGTCCCAATGTCCCTGTACTACACTTTCTGGGTTAGAAGCCTGGGCAGGAGCATGACTCCAGAGAGTGCATGTCTGCATGTATGTCTCTAGGCAGACAGTATAGGGAGCAGCCTTGACAGGTGTTTGGCATAAAAGCAGAAGCATGGTTTCTGTGAATGTCATGGAAAAATCACAGAGCTGCTGGCAGACAGACAGAAGCAAGGGATCCCTCAGCAGTGGCCCATGAGGAATAGGAACCAGAAA
Source organism: Cynocephalus volans (assembly GCF_027409185.1). Classification (NCBI taxonomy): domain Eukaryota; kingdom Metazoa; phylum Chordata; class Mammalia; order Dermoptera; family Cynocephalidae; genus Cynocephalus; species Cynocephalus volans. Next base: position 214,220,385 of record NC_084460.1, read on the forward strand.
AATACAAGACAGAATCCTCAACTGCTTAAGAGTTCTATCACCATACTGAAATGGGCCATGACACAGATATTAAGTTACAGAAACATAAAATTCTAATTTATGCATATCAAGGGTTACATGCCATCTGTACATTCATATTCTCATCTTTCCTTTTAATAGCAGAGGGAAAGATGTCTGTCTTTCAAAATTCAAAGTCTATGAGCACTCTTGGTCTCTTACCTTGCCTCCTTTTGAGAGATCTGTGTGCTCATATTCAGTTTCCTTCTTCAAGCCTGTGATCCTATTCCTACTCCATATTCTTCATTTATTTCTTTGGCAGCTTCAAGTTACCCCTTTTACCTGACAATACTTAGTGACAAGAAAGATTCCAATAATGTACTATTTCTAGGTGACATTTCACAGATCATTTAACCTGAGAACACCAGCTATGTCTCTCTTTCCTTACCTCCTGGGTTTTCCCTACAACTTTGACACTCCCATTCTCTTGGATGAAAGTGCTCACTAACAACGCCAATTCCCACTTCTGCCCTCAATCATTCTTATGCTTCTTGTGTTCTCTCCTACTTTTGACACCATTGACCACACTACACTTTCTTAAAAATGATCCTTGTTTGGTTTCCAAATACTGTATTATAATTATAACCTAATGACCTTCTTTCCAATTAAATCTTCCCACTCATTGCATCCTGAAGGCCATGCAGTGAAAACCATATTCAACAAATCATTTTTCCCACCAGGTCTCACATGATTTCCTTCTAAATCTCTCCACTGCTAAAAGCTTAGACTCCCCAGATCATTTCTCTTCAACAATTTCCACTCTCTCTGGCATTGTATAATTTTTATTCAGCTGCCTAACTTGCCAATGAGTTCTCTTCCTTTGCAACTCTTGTCAGGAAACTGTAGACATCCATGCCTCAAAGTCCCATGAAGTGTCTTAATTAAGATGAATTGGGTCTTCTCCACTCCTGGGATGTTACTTAAACAGTAACCACCATCCCATATAATTTTAAACGATCACAATGAATGTAACTACTTTCTCTAAGTCTTGGGAGGCTCTATGTTACTAAATTCTTTCCTCTCCCCAATACATTACTGAGTCTTTCTGTTTTCTGTAATAAAGTTTCTCCTTTTCAAATGTGATTGGGGCTATAAATTCAAATTGACTAATCATCTGGATTTTCTTTTGGATTATAACATTATTTTCCTCCAAGAACATGTAGGAAATACATTCAAAACTGCTTGCTAGCTAGTTATCCTGAGAGCTACTCCTGCAGTTCAGTCAACCTCTTCTTATTAGAAACTTCTCCCAGGGTGTAGTTTAGGTAACTTTCTGACATCCCTGTGAATTGTTGTATTTCTACTTCTTGGATAGGAAGACAAATGATTCTTATTTCCTGCTTTACCCTTCCTGATAGGAAGCTTATAGTTGGTTTTTAGTGTTCAAGCTCAGCAACTATCAGATAGAAATGACAGTACTAAAAAATACAATGATAGAAATTAAAGAAAGCAAACAAACTTGCCGGATGGGCTCAGTAGCAGAGAGAGGATTGCAGTGGATAGAATCAGTGATCTTGAGATCAACAGAATTTACCCAATGTGAACAACAGAAAGAAAATAGACTGGAAAAAAAAACAACAACCCAAAATTGAAACTCAGAGACCTCTGGGATAAGAACAGAAGATCCAACATTTGTATCATCAGAGTCCCAGAAGGAGATTCTGTATTTTTTTTACGACTGCATGTGAATTTCAATTATAACAAAATGCATGTCCATTGTAATAAAATATAGATAATTCAGATATAAATGAAGTACTGAAAGCCCCCATTCCTCACCCCTCCTGATTCTACTCCTCATTTGTAACCAGTATTAGCAACTGTTTGGTGAGTAAGCTTCCAGACCTATTTCTATGCATATGCAAACATATGAGGGCACTTCGAAATGTTCATGGAAAATCAGAATTAAAAGATAATCCCAATCTCTCCATGAACTTTTTGAAGTTATATATTTGTGTGAGCATATTTCTACATATACCTTCCTTATTTTACAAATATAAGATCAGTATCAGTCATTTTGTGCTTTGCATTTTCACCGAATGCAAAACAGACATCTATCTACATCAGTGCATACAGATATCTCATGTTAAAATGGTTACATAATATTTTAAAATTTTTATATAAAGTAATTCTCCTACTAAAGGACGTTTAAATTGTTTCCAATTTTTTGATATTTCAAACAATACTAAAAGGGACATCTGGTTCTCCTTATAACATTCAAATTTCTCTTTTGTAGAATGCTTGTTTTTCCTCTTATCTTACAAATGTAGCCATTCCAAATCTCTTATCCAAGGCCCTTTCCTCTCCATTTCTACTATGTTCTCCTACTTTTGGAACGAGCCTACTTTCAAAGTTTTACCTCCTTATTCCTGCTATGTTGTAAATTCCACAAGGGCAGAGGTCATGTTTTGTGTACCTTTGTAGTCCCCCAGTCTAGCCCAATGCTTGGCAATCTAAAAGTTATTAAATTGACTTGACTGTAAATCTAGATCACCTCCCTGTGAAGCTAATCTTTTTATCCCTTCCTACTTTATGTATTTTACTATTTACATAACTAGATTAATATATAGGATCTTCACTTCACTCCAATGACAACTCATCTTCAACACTTAAAAACTAAACTGCTGCCCCCAATCAACTAACTTATTACCAACCCAGCCACTTCTTCTTTCACAAATAATTTAAGATTTGCCTGCTCATCTCCATTTTTATAGTAGTATGTTATCACCTCATACCTTGAGAAAATCACTGAGCTCCAGACTCTCCCTCTGCCAATTCAGCTGCCAAAAAACATTATCCTCTTCAACACAATTTTCCTTAAATAACTCTTCTCTGAAATGTACACTAACTAGAAACCATTAAATTGAAATTAAGCCACACTATCGAATATGCAAGTATTTCCATCATTCTCATTGGTTCCCTCTCTCTTTGCTATTTTCAATCCATGCTCCTTTGCCTACAATTCTGGTCTTTGAAACACACCTTCCTCTCTTCTTTGTCACTCCTTGTCCGTTGCTTCCTTCACTGACTGAATTTACTGTTATTTGTAGTCATCCTGAGAAATCACATCTCACTTTTATTTACTCCTGCACTAACATTCATGTACTACTGATGGTTTCATGAATGCATTCTTTTATATTATTTCATATGAATTTGTATGCTGTCCCCTTATCATTAGTCTGAAAGTCCCACATGTCAGAGAAACCTTTTAACTCCAGAAGTTGGTAGGCACTCAAAGTAAGACTTCACAATAAATGAAAGAGTGATGGTTCCATCCTGGCTGAATAGAGATAGTTATATTTTAAAACTATGGCAGGATAGGCCTATGAAATGACAAGGAGGATCATGTGTGTTTTTTTTAATGGAGAATTAAATATGATTGGAATTATTAGATGCTTTTCATTGAAATGGATTTCAATTCTTAATAACAGGTTTTCATATTCAGCTGTGGACATTTTGTCATATCTAGAAATGACAAGGTCTTCAATTACATGGGAAAGAATCTTAATTTGAAAAGAAAAACCCACTTGAAAACTTGTTTCTAATTTTAAAAATGTTAAAACAAAAATGGACAGAGTGATAAATAAGAAATCTCTCTAATGGGGAGAAAAATGCTAAAATTCTGTTTATTTTATGTATTACGTCTTGTTTTTATTTCGATATGAAACCACTGATACGGAGATCTCATAGAAGAGACAATCTCCCTTACTCAGCAGCAACTGCTAAGCATACCAGATTGTCCCGGCAATGACTGTGGACAAGGATGAACACAATATGGAATGTCTATTCTAGAAAGACCTGCACGAAATGATATGTTCTTGTTGCTACATATGTTGCATTTTTAAATTTTATAAACAGTATTAATTATGTACCTCCTCTCTTCTCCTACATTCTTACAAATGAAATAAATCTGTATTACTGTACTTAGTCCATTTCATGATACCATAAAAGAAAAAAAAAAAATCAGCCCCAAACCCTGTTACCCCAATCTTTTGTGGCTTATTATTCAAAGTTATTTAGAACTAATCACATTAGGTTCCAAAGGTAGACTAATTATTTATATGGAAAAGGATAAGAGATTATGAATATTATAATAACATCACACATTATAAATTAACTACATCACTCAAGAAAAGGTTCTCCAGAATATGAACCAAAGTCTTAATGAATTACATATACTTACTGCTAGTGGGTATCAGAACAATTTATTTCTAGAAAAGAAAGGATAACAAAAAATAGTCAGCTACGTTAGACAGTGTATTTGGTAAGAGATCATTCAACAAAATTAGTTTGATTTAGAAGTGTAAGTAAACGCAAAGGAAGAAAAGAAGAAGCTATTGAAAGCTAATAATAAATTCATGCATGACTATAATTTTAAAGGTGTGGGGTAAAATAGCTTACATGGAGAATAAAGCTCAGTGAAAAGAGGGTTCAAATCCTAGTTCTGATATTTAGTAGCTGTACTCCATGGCATACTACCAAACCCATATGGGTCTTAATTTCCTCATCTGTAACAATCTGGCTAATAACACTCACTTCAAAGAGCTGTTGAGGGGATTAAGTGAAATGATACATGTGAAAAAAATTTCAGTGCCTGTAAATACACAATAAAGGATGGTTGTTATTATTATTATTATTGTAATTGTTGTCATCATCATCATCACCACTGTTCTATTCTTCATTTATAGAAATGGAAATATAAGAATCTTCTAAGGAGTTTAAGAGCCACCATGACTGGTTAAAAACGAAACTTTTCTATACTTTACAATCAGTTATTTATAGTGAACTGAGTGTGCCATTTTTGAGCTTTTAATGTTCACCTTCATAATTATACATAGAGGTGTCTAAAATGTCAACTACATTACATATGCAAGTGAGTACTCAATAAACAGCAGTTCTTATTTACAACACAAAGTTACAAATATGATTCAAAGTAAAATCTGTGTTTGTGTATAAAGGTACACATGTCTATAACTGAATTTTTCTTCTCAGGATCATATCTTCAATCTTGCCAAATTCTACCATTAATCCAGTCACCCAAGCCACAGTTAACCCAGTCACCCTCATATCAGTAATCAATTCCTGACCCAACTGCTAATTATTACCCAAATATGCCTTTCCTTTCCTGATATAGTTCAGATATTCATCATTCCTTCCCATGCCTTTTATAACATTCTACCAGATCACCTTCTTATAATAATTATAAGTGGTAGGGTAAATTGTCTTTATCTCTTTCTCCTCTTGGGAGTTACCCAAAAGCAACAAGGGTAACTAGAAATAGAAGCACAAACATCTTTCACAACAGTATGACATCCAACAGCTTAAATCACACAAAAGGTGGAAGAGCTGCCAAAGATAATGAAGACAAAATAGGTATGCAGGTGGAAATAGAGAGAGGATACCTTTGGATTCTCAGAGAGAGCTGGCAGAAGGTGCTTCTCCAAGGTGAAGAGTGCAAGGACAAAATTCCCTCCTTAGCAAAACATCAACAGGGTTTATGGGTTGCTGGTGCTAAGAATTTCCCTATACCTGTTTCAGTCTCGAGGAGCAGAAAATGAAGTGCTAAGTGAGGGATCAGAGAAGCCATTTTTGCAAGAAGTAGTATGTTTGATAATCATCTTTACCGGGAGGATTACACAGCTACATTGGTTGGTACAAGAAATATTTTTCTTCTGGCTACATCATTCATTCATGTTTGTGGAATAGAGTGGCACTGAACGTGAATTTCCCATGTCACATCTTGAAAGCAACTTTTAAATGGTTTTAGAAACTTTTCCTTCTGTTTTAGACTCAAATCTCATGGAAATACTTTTTCTTTTTTCAAAAATGGAATCTGCATCATACTTCCTAAATGAGACACTTTATCCAAAGATTCCGTATTATATGTGTATTAATGTATGACACTATTTTCATAAGGAAAAAGCCCATATATATTCTAGAGAGCTGTATGTATCTAAGGAGCAGAATTAAATAATTTTTCACTTTTTTAGTGTAGAGTTTCTTCAGTATTTATTCCAATTTTGCTTTCCACTTTAATACTATTAATACTTTTTGACAGTTATTTAAATGTAAAAGGTAGTGGATATAGTAGCACATTTTCGATTGGGGAAGTATTAAAACAAGGTACAATTTTAACCACTTAAATAAAGAAATTAGCTGGGGGAGGAGAAATGGTGGACTAATGGGTATAAAACTATGCTATCCACCCTAAGTGAATCATTGTGCAGTACATGCATGTATTTTAACACACTGTACCCCATATATATGTACAACTAAATGTTAAAAATTTGAAAACAGTAAAAAGAAAGAAAGAGAAAAGAAATTAGTGGTATAATATCTTTGTTGATTTATAGGACATATATGTAATAAATGCTTCTTTGAGTGTTTTATCTGTAAATTAGGTTTTCAATATAAAATTCACTAAGGAGAGGTTATAAGAGGTCTTTACTTAACCATCAATTACCCTTATGAAGGATGCCAGGCAGATCAGCTTTGTATTCAAAATGATCAATAAGAAAACATTGTGGTATGGTTCTAGGGTCCATTTAGTTGGTATTTTTTTTTTTTTTTTTTTTTTTTTTTTTTTGTCGTTTTTTCGTGACCGGCACTCAGCCCGTGAGTGCACTGGTCATTCCTATATAGGATCCGAACCCGCGGCGGGAGCGTCGCCGCGCTCCCAGCGCAGCACTCTACCGAGTGCGCCACGGGCTCGGCCCTAGTTGGTATTATTTTTTACGGTGTGTTATCAGTCATACGTGACTCAATGACAGGTATACATACTTTCTGAAAAACCAGGTGATTTTGTTGTTGTGCAAACATCATAGAGTGTACTTACACAAACCTATATGGTATAGCCTACTACACATCTAGGCCACATAGTATAGCCATTATAACCTTATGGAACCACAGCTGTATATGAGGTCCATCGTTGACCAATATAGACTGTATATAACTGTACAGAAATTCAGAACAACCACAAAATCTCTTACCTAGTGTAGGTTTTTGGCCTCAGGACAAGAATATCCTTGTCTGAAGTTAGGAATTCAGACACAGAGAAGCAAACTGAGCACTCCATGTACCAGACAGACTTTACACAAAATACTGGGATACAAGTGTGATTAATGAGAATTGGGGATCCTGTCTTCAAGGAGTCTAAATTATAGTCAAAGAGAGGAGCTGTTCCCCTGTGCTATGATTTTAGAGATAAGAAGTCCATTGTCTGCCAAATCTCATCTATTTTAATAATGCGTGAAATTCGTTAAGGCTGGAGGCTTTTACATATCTTAGTACAATTTCAGCCTTATGTGTTCATATTAAGTTTGTACTAAATAAAATGAAGGGTTGGGTAAATAAGTCAAAATTCTCTTTTTGGGTTTCATTTTGGAAAAGTAGGTAAACAAGAAACCTCTGTTAAAGTGTATAAACCCCTGGGGATATAACACATTAAGATACTAGCTAGAATTTATACCTTAGTGACATTTAATCTAAAAATATGTGTGTATGTTGTACTCTCTGGGAATTAATGCATTAAAACAAATCACTAAGAGAATGTAAATTCAGATGGTTAAAGGAGGAAGGTCAAGGGGGAACGATTTTGAAATATAAAGAGTGTATAGGGAGGGTAAGAATTGTGTGAAATATCAAACAAAAGGAAGTTTTAGGCACCTGGGCAATAGGTAGAAGGCTCACACCAGGAATAGGGTAAATAATATATAATAGTGTGATGGAGCAGTGACTGCTGTGAAAAAACTTCACCTATTTCATATTTGCTGGAAGCTGGCTCTTAAAATAAGGAATATGTCTGCAACAGATTAAGCTTTTAAAATGGCCTCTAGCTCTGCATTGCTGATCTCTGGCAAAAGAGGAGACGAGAGATTTCTACGACTTCAGGTAGTGCTGGGGATATCTTGCCCAGGAGCAGTCCCAAGTAAGGATCATGTATGCCAAACTGTCCACTTCGATTTCAGACTTGCAAATGGAAGCATGAAGACAAAGGCTACTTCCAGTTCTAGTCGAGTCTTTCTAGGCTCCCTGAATATAGGTTCACATTTAGATTAGTTCAGTGTTCTCTCTTATAACATATGTGGCTCAGGAGCTGGGAAGTAATGTGCCTAATGGAATCCCTCTTTCAGTTATCCTCACTTCCACAGTGAAGCGTTGCCTGACTTTTCCAGGCAGAATTACTTGCTTCCTTTTTTTGGGTTTTCACTTATGTTGTACTGCAATGATCTGGGATTTCTCTAAGGCAGGAGTCTCAAAAGAAGTCATATCGATACATGTGTAGAAGGATAATATTTGAAGTATTAGTCAATGTGTTTAATGTGCTTCCTCCTTTTGCAAATCCACTCCTTCTCTGCCCCCCAGCAGTGAGGGCAAGGATATTCTGTAGTCTTTGCGCTAAGGTAGTTATTAAACAGAAATGAAAGGAAAAGACAAACAAAAATTTAATTCTTGATTTTTAAATTAAAATTCTGAGGCTGTGGTCTAAACAACTGTTTTGAATAATAATGCAAAGTACGTTTTTCTCAATACTCTCCCTAGTCCCCCTCCAAATTCTCCCCCCTCCCCAAAACAAAAAGCAAAACAATCTGTGGGCTGGGGGAATTGAGTTGAAGAGGATACGGATAACTCTTGAGTGGATATCCAAGGCAGAAAACTGGGGGCAATAGGGTGGCAGAGAGCCAATTTGATGTGAAACTGACCTTGGCCTGTGCCTTTCCCCTAGAACCTAGGGATATAGCAGCTTTGCATGGCTCCTGTGGCCAGCATGGCAGGAAATGATTCAGAAAAATAAATAGCCCTGGTCAGGGAGGACTGAAAGCAAGCTTGCTATTTTCTAAGGTTCACAGCCTTAGGAGAGCAACCAAATTTTCCAAGTCTCTGAGAAAGATAAAGAAGTTATGTGAGAGAGTCAGCCTGACATAGGAGGTGCTGTATCATGCCAAGGGGCCGCTGAGTGCACATCAGCACAGTGCAGCCTGTGGACAGATGGGAACTTCAACGCAGTAGACACCAGCACTGTGAGTCGATCACCAAGAACCTGACAGGACACTATTCTTTTCAGAGGATGTCAGTGTAGCCAAATGCCAATTGACACCAAGCCATCTCTCCTGATAACTCCTAAGCATTCTTAGAACTTAAGTTATAGGGAAATGCAGATTAATAATAACAGCAAAAACTTACATATAGCACTTACATGAATCAGGAATTGCTCTAAGACCACTGGATAGATTAAATTATTTCATCCTCACAACTCTATGAGGTAGGTATCCTTCTTCTACTTAATTTGTAGAGGAAGAAACTGAAGCTTACTGAAGGTAAGCAACTTGTCCATGTTGCCCAAGGTGCCCAGTGGTAAGGGGCAGACCTGGGTTTCAAACCAGGCAATCTGGTGTTACACTCTGTGCTCAGACCTTACAAGCTGACATATGTGGGCAATGGGGACAGCAGTTCCTTACCCCGTGTAAATATGTGATGAATGTGTGAATAACTGAACAAGTAAATGGTTTTATCTTGGAACTATAGTTCAAGTTTATTTAACATGGCTCTTATGCTAAATTACAAATATAAATGCTTTCATCTAAAATGGCCATATTATTCTAATATGTTTTTAAATAAACACTATGCACACAAACATTTTGGGTTAAGGAATGAATGTGGCTTGCTTTTACTATTATTTTAGTTAAGACATTGCTACTGATTCATCTTTCCCCAGCCTAAATCTGATTTTGTCTTAAGACAAAAGACAATCTATCTTATTCTTCCTTCATGGACTATAATTACTTCTTATTCAATGTTAGTGTTTTTAAATCTTTATCTATCTAATCATGGCCAGTCTAACTGGAGTGAGATGCTCAATGTGGTTTTGATTTGCATTTCTCTGATGACTAGTGATATTGTGTATTTTTTTATATACCAGTAGGCCACTTTTATGTCTTTCTTTGAAAAATATCTATCCATCTCCATTCTTAAAAAGACCAAGAAAAACAAATGCTGGCGAGGATGCAGAGAAAGGAGAACTCTTATACACTGCTGGTGGGACTGTAAATTAGTGCAGCCATTATGGAAAACAGTATGGAGGTTCCTCAAACAACTACAGATAGAGCTGCCATAAGATCCAGCAATCCCACTACTGGGGTTATATCCAAAGGAATGGAAATCATTATGTCAAAGGGATACCTGCATGCCTATGTTCACTGCAGCTCTATTTACAATAGCCAAAATATGGAACCAACCTAAGTGTCCATTGATGGATGACTGGATTAGGAAAATGTGGTATACAAAAACAATGGAATACTACTCAGCCATAAAAAACAATGAAATTCTGCCATTTGCAGCAACATAGATGAGTCTGGAGAAAATTATGTTAAGTGAAATAAGCCAGGCAAAAAAAGAGAAATACTGCATGTTTTCACTGAAAACTGACTGGAAAGAAAGAAAAGAAAGAAAGAAAGAAAAGACCAAAACAACATGTTGAACTTTCAGAAGGGGAAAACAAACCTAAAGATACTAGAGATGGGTGGGAGGTGGGGGGGGGGGGGATTTGAGGAGGGAAAGGTTGGGTAAAGGGCATAAAGAAAATCACGATTTGTAAAAATAATATGCTTATAATAAATAATAAGAATAAATAAATAAATCTTTACCTATCTAAATAGTTGACATGTTAAGACCGCCTAGCTCCTAATCTATCTACTACATTATGTAAAGAATTTTGAACAATCTATGACTGATTCTTTAATGTAACAAACAACCATTCATAGAACTGACTGGTGGTAATTCAAAAGCTAAAATACCAAAAACTTTAACTACATAAAGGTTTGTTTTATTTAATGCCCAAAGAAGTGTGGGTGACATAAATAGAGCTCTGAGGAGAGAATTTATGGAATACAGAAGGCGACATACTAGGGAAGTGCCCCTCACAAAACACCCGTCTCCTTCAATCTCCATCTTCAAATGTCATGGCAGAAAAAGCACAGGTGGCCCTCAGAGGATGGTGATGATTTAGACAGACATAGAGGAGGAAAGACAGCATTGCAGGTAAGGAGCAGAACAGGGACAAAAGCATTGAGTTGAGGAAAAGCAAGGTAAACATACCCTCATACTTCCCAGCTGGAGATACATATAAATATACACACATACGAGGGTACTTGGAAATGTTCATGGAAAGATTTGTATTAACTTTCAATTCTATTTTCCATAAACTTTTTCAAGTACCCTAGTATATACATAATAAACATATATGTTTACATATATGTATATTTGTTTATTTTTCAAGTATTCTTGAAATTTTGCTAGAAGAGTGAAATGAGGCTATACTGTTGAGCAGGAATTGCTAAGTGGTGGCCATGTTTTGCAAATTAGTAAGAGCTGAATAGGGCTGCCTGACCCTTATGGAGTTGGGGGCTCCTCAGTTTACCATGGTTCCCACCTAGCCCTTTCCACTCATTACCATCCCAGTCCCTGTAAGTCTGAGAGTCTATGATCCTAGAGCAGTGGTTCTCAACCTTGCATGTTGCAAATCTTAGGGGACTATAAAAAATACCAATACCTGGGCTGCATCTCAGACCAATTGTCCTCAGTGTGGGGGTTAGCACATGGGTATTTTCTACGTGCAGCCAGAGATGAGCGCCACTGTCCTATGAGGACTTAACTGCTGGATTAGGCAATTCCTTTTTTTAAAAAAGAAAATTCCCCTGCAGACTAGTAGTTCTAAATCCTGGCTACACATTAGAGATGTCTGGAATGCTTGAAAAGTTGATACAAGGGCCCCACTTTCAGAAATTTCAGGTTAACTGGTATGAGCAAACAGGCATTCCTAATTTTGGAAAATTCCTCATTTTAATGGGCAGTCAGGGTTAAGACCACTGATATGGAGAATAAAAGCCACTGAAGGACTTTGAACAAATTGATAGGAAGCAGGTAATGGGTTGGAATAGTTACTATAGATATGAACTACAAGATGATAAGGTCAGAGAAGAGAAAATTAGGAGGCTGTTAAATAGTTAGGTTTACATTAATAAAAATTGGAACTAGGAGTACGGGGCATCAGTAGGATGGATAGAAAAGAATGCATGGGACAGATGTGGTAAAGATGGATGTTATCATTACAGATTAGTAAAATCATCCTGCAATTTCCTAATCTCACAAATCTGAAATCTAACATTAAGCTACCTGAGTGGTAAAACAAACAAACAAGCTTAACTGAGAATTTAGTCTGAAGTAGTGCTGGGCTGGTAAATCCCTTAAGCACCTGACAGAGGCAAACATGCATCCCCTTTGGAGAAATCTAGATACAATGCTGGCAAGTCTCAAAGAATTTCCTGTAATACAGTTCCAAAAAAATATAAGATCATGGTCAAAAATCAAAAACACACAGGAAACAGGGCACCATGAGCAAAAAGAAAAAAGCAGACTCACAAAGGTTTCAGATATTGGAGTTATCCAACATGGAATATAAAAGTAGTATGTTTGAAGTGTTTAAAGAAATAAGAGACTAAATACATAAAGAGAAAGGGAATATTAAAAATGACCAAACACTTTTGAAAAAGTAACAAAAAGAAGTTTGAGAAATAAAAAATATAATGATTGAAATTAAAAATTCAAAGGATAAAATTAATAACAGATGAGATATAGCTTAAGACAATTAGTAAACTCAAAGGCAAACCTAAAGAAACTATACAGGATCCAGAATATAGAGTAAAAGACATGTAAAATATGAAAGAAAGGTTAAGAAATGTGACATGGTGAGAAAGATTCAAAATCTTAAAAGAAGAGAAGAGAATGAGGCAAAGGCAATAACTGAAAACATAATGGTGAATATTTTCCAGGACTGATAAAAAACACCAACTCAAAGATTTAAGAAGTCTGACAAACTCCAAATAAGATTAAAAAAGGAAATCTATTCTTAGACATATAATAGTGAAGGTAAAGAACAGTAAAGACAAAGACAAGATCTTTAAAGGAGCTAGACAGTAAAACCTGATTAAATAACTCCTTAATAGCAAAATAAAACTGACAAGAATGTAGTCTCAACCTAGAATTGTATACTCAGCAAATGTATCTTCAAAGAACAACGAAGGAATAAAACTCATTTTTCGATGACGTTGCCACCAACAGTCCTTCACTAAAAGCAATTCTTAACGATGTTCTTCAAGTGGAAAGAAAGGTCTAATGTGTAAGAAGGAAAAATAAGCAAAGAAAAGATGTGGGTAAGTTTGTGTACTAAAATCACTAGCGTAGAGTTGGCTGGTTACACTCAGTTGGTTTGAGTGTGGTGCTGAAAACACCAAGGTCCAGGGTTGAATCCCTGTACAAAGCCAAATACCAAAAAAAAAAAAAAAAAAAAAGAAAGAAAAGAAAAAATGAAAATAAAAAGAAAGACATAAAATAAAATAAAACAGTAAATCATTAGAATAGTTGTTTAAAAAATCAAAACAGTGTGAGAGTTCCAGTTCCAAACAGAAGAATGAAATAAAAGAAATATCAAAAATGATGATTAGAGTACTGCAGTGAGTTTTAAAAATTTCCTTATTTATACTTTTCTGTATGGCTTAAAGCATTTATAACGAACATGTAATATGTTTACAAAACAAGTTATGTATCGTTCTCTCTTTTGATTTCTCCTTTGTAACATTTATCTCAGGCAAATTTTATTTGATTAATGTCTATTGTAATCTCCAAATGGGCAGAGAATGTGTGTGAATTTTTCTTTGTCATTATATATTCAATGCTTAATTCACTACTTGGGATGTGTTTATGCTCAAGAAGGATGAAATGAATGAATGAATGAACAAATGATTTCATACTGATTGCATATGTAGCTTGTATTAGGTTGAGTAATGGCCTCCCTAAAGATACCCAGAGCCTAATCTTTGGAACCTATGAATGTTACCTATTACATGGCCTATAAAGGACTTCGCAAATATGATTAAGTTAAGGATCTTGAGATAGGGAGATTATTTTAGAATATCTGGGTGGGTTTAAATGTAATCACATGTATCCTCATAAGAATGAGGCAAAGGGAGATTTGACATAGACATAGTAGGAGAGGGCAATGTGACCCTGGAGGCAGAGAAAGGAGTGATGCAGCCACAAACTGAGGATGGATTGCTGGAAGCCAACAGAAGATAGAAGAGGCAAGGAACGGTTTCTTCTCTAGAGTCTGGAGGGAGTGGGGCCATGCTGACACCTTGATTTCAGCCCAGTGATACTGATTTTCGACTTCTGGCCTCCAGAACTGTGAGAGAAAACATTTCTGTTGTTTTAGGCTGCCAAGTTTGTTAGCAATTTGTTACAGCAGCCACAGAAAGCAAATACAGTTAAAGTGAAGAGGATTGGAACAAGATAATTTGGAGCTGAATGTGAGGGACATAAATGTACCATTCATAAACAAGAGTATAAAAGAGTTAAGGGAAAAGAGCAGGAGTCTGAATTTATACATGTTTTATTTTAGAAAATAGCAAGGATGCTAGAAATATGTGAAGGCCTTGTATACTTGTCTCCCTCCCTGGACTGTGAGCTCCTGAAGATTATACCTTTCATTTTTGAATTTCTGGTAACTACCTAACATTCAGCCATTCAGTACATGTTTGGGATAACAGGCCCATTAAGATAGCAGAATTTTGTTAGTTTGTTTGTTTGTTTTGCTGAAGACACCTGAAAGAATGCCCTACATTTGGATTATAGATAACAAGGAGATTTTAAATGTCCAGACTACATTTCACTCTGATTACAGTGAATAATCAAGAGTTGACGATATCTCGTACTTGGCTCAGTGCCTGGCTTTAGAGAAAGCTCAATAAACATTTTTAGATGAATGAATGAATCTAAGAAGGAAGAATTACTAGGTGTTGTCCTTAAAGTTATTTGCTTGTTTCTTAAAAAGTTAAACAAAAATTTATCAGACAACCCAGCAATTCTACTCCTAGGTAAAAGAAAGGAAGAAAAAGGAAAAACATATGTCCACACAAAGCATTCTATGTAAATGTCCACAAGACATAAAAAGCAAAAAAAATAGAAACAATCCAAATGTCCATCACATGATAAATGAATAAACAAAATGTGCTATATCCATACAATGGAATATTATTCAGCATAAGAAAGGAAAGGACTACTGACGCATGTGATAACATGGATGAACCTCAAAAATATGGTCCTAAGTGAAAGAAACCAGATACAAAAGACCACATATTGTATGAATCAATTTACTAAAATGTTCAGAAAAGGCAAATCTGTAGTGACAGCAAGCAGATTAGTGGTCTCCTAGGGAAGGGGTGAAAACAGGGACTGACTAAAAGGGCACCAGGATTCTTTCTGGGATGATGGTAATGTCCTAAAAGTGGACTGTGGTAATGATTGAGCAACTCTATAAATTTACTAAAAATCACTGAACTGGAATATTTAAAACCGGTTAACTTTTTGATATATAAATTATACTCCCATTAAAGCTGTTTTTTTAAAAAGTAATGTGCTTGAAGAAATGACAAAAATATAGGCAGAAAGTGCTTCTTATCAAATCATTATCTTTAAAACTATATAACTCCTGCTGAAACAGCATCACCATTCTTAAGTGAAGGCTCGTGGCAGCCATCTTGTTAAAAACGGAAATAATTTGTGGTATTTACAGTGTGGGTGCTTGATATATGAGCCTCAAAAAAAATTCCATCCAGGTTTAGTAATACTCTAACTAACAATCATAAAAATGTGAAGGGACATTTGGTAGCCTTTTATAGACTTCATTTACAAGGCAGATGCTGCTCCTTAGAAGTGTTTGCTCTGTAGTTTAATTCCATTTTTCTGTACAGTATGTACTTGTTTTGGGTAGGCTGAAAATGAAGACGAAAAAAGACAACTTTATTTAGCTATTTCTTTTCTTTTTCCAGGAGAGTTATGAAAAAAATTGATTTAACCAATAAGAGATAGTAGGCAAAAGTGACAGTCCTGTGTGAGCTAATGAAGGTCTCTGTATTATCTACTACTAATAATAGCTACTATTTATTAAGTGCTTACTTTCTGTCAGAAACTATGCTATTTCATTTTTACATATATCACTTTCTTTAATCCTTAGAACAATACTATAGTGTAATTAACATTATTCCCATCTCATAAAGAAGAAAACTGTAGTTAGAGAGTGGATAACTTGTCTGAAGGCACAAGGCTGGTAACTATAACAGCCAGGACTTATAGAGAGACCAGACTCCGTTATGCTGTAACTCCTGCCCGTAGAATTAGTATATATTTAATGTTTAAAATCAGGAAGCTTAAAAATATAACGTATGTGATTTAAATTTCAATATATCTTTTAAATGCTTTAAAGGAACTGAACATATCCATGCTAATAATTCCCAAATTTCTATCTTCAGTCTTGACTGCTCATAACAGACTTGTATATCAGCTTCCAACTTAAAATCTCTACCTGTATGTCTAAATACAAACATTTTAAACCTTTTCCTCCTCAAGTGTTCTCCATCTCAGTAAATAGCACCTTCGTTTGTCCATTTACTCAGGCCAAAATCTTCAAAATATATCCTGACTACTACTTAGGTTCTCCACTGCTACTACTGCAGTCAAACCACACTATATTTGTCTGGATTAGTGTAGTAGCTTTCTGTACTCACTAAGGTAGGTTCACTGCATTACATGAATTAAAACACTTATAAGGCTCATGTAAGAGAAGTAGGCAGGGAGATAGATCAGAAAGGCAGTCCTCCTCCAGAGGTTTGTTCAAGGACCCAAGCCAAAGGAGGCACTGCCATCTTCATCAAATGCCTTCTATGTCTGCCCAGCCAGAAGGGGAAAAGAACGTGGCAGAATGGGCGTGGGACATTTTCATGGACCAGGCCTGAAATTGGCCCACATCACCTCTGCTTACATTATTTACTATGTAAGCTTATATATTTTCATTTCCAAGGCTTTTATTTGCTCATTGGCTAAGACCCAGTCGCACAGCCACCCCAAATAAGTGGCAACAGAGGCTGGAAAATGTTGTTTGACTGTGTTCTCAAGAAAAAGAGAAAGAAATTTGGGGGAATAGCTAACAGTCTTTTCCACATCTCCTCATTCTAGAGCTCTGGCTCTTGGGTAGCGACTCTGAAACGGGAGAAACAATTTCTCCTTTAAAGATGCTCTTGTTAAAACCGAGGCTTGAACACAGTGGGTGAACAGAGGCAATTATGTAAGGATCATGTCTTAATTTCAGAGTGGAAATACTTTCCTGAAGGAAGCAGCCTTGAGGGGTGCCACTTAAAATAGTAATCTTTTGCTAAATCAGAGGATAAGTGGCAATATACGTGGTACTAACAAAGGTTTACTAGAGTGGTATTTTCTAAAGAAGTATTTGGGGACCTAGTTTCACCTATATAACAGGAAAATGATTTTTGGGGGATGAAAAAATACACATTGAATTACAGAGAGCTAATCAGTTAAAGGAGAGTTGCACATTTCTTTTGGTGGGAAAAGAAGTGACAAGAGTTCTACACTAAGTCTCTGGGATTCAATCAATTATTTTTACATCAATAAGGACAGTTTACAGCATGTGGGTGGAAAGATTATTATTATAGTGATTTTGGTTTTTCAGTTGAAAAGAGAAAGTATTTTAGGGGATAAAGATGGTAAGAGAACCTTTTTGCTTTTGTCTATGTCCACAGAGAAAGTTGCCAGAAGTCAAAGAACTGGTAAGAAGTGGTTTCAATGGAGGCAGTACAGTAATGAAGATAAAATAGGATTCTGTGCAATAAATCTTTTTCTACCCTGTAAATACCCCTCTTTCAACAAAAAGGCTCTTTAAAGAAATAAGAAAACAAAGCTTTCAGAAGGGGCTTGATACTTTATTTATGAACTTATCAAGTGAAAAAACACCCACTCAGACATTTTAATAAAAACTTTCCACTAATGTATCTCATTTTATTGGTATTAAAAAAGCCAATTATGAACTGGAAAGTAATTGTTTGTTAAACTGCTACACAGCTTTCCGCAAATAGAATGTTTACAAACCACTTGGAATCACTTTGCCAAAGTTTCAGTTTCTGAAGGTCAAATAACTATGTAACTGCTTAATAAAGAAGCAAAGAAGTACCTCTAAATATCTCTCAGCTCTGATGGGCTTATATTCTGCTCCTTAGGTGAGGTATTAGCAAAGCTTATTTATTTTCATTTCCAAGGCTTTTATTTGCTCATTCCCTTGTGGTAAAGCTGATTTCCATGATGATTCCCTTCTTAATTTTAATACCCTTTTTACTCATCATATAGACATAAGAATTTTCCATAAAATAATGAAATCCTTGAAAAGGAAATGAAGACAACTCAGAGAGTAAAGTAAACTAGCTCTTTTTTTCAATTAATTGATCCACTGTCATGTGCATATAATATTTTTTAAACCTAGGAAAATAAGGTTAATTAACATAAAAAAGCCTCGCTCATCTAGATGCTGAATTTTGTATTTTACCCATGCTGCCTTAAGTGCCTTGATTTCCCAGTAATGACCTAGTTCTCCTAATGAGGAACATTAACCCCTGGCTGTAGCTGTCCAGGACTTAATTGTCAACTGCAGCTGAAATAGGGGAGTTTGCCGATCAGCAGGTATGCGGTATATTAACTCATGTCATTTCAACCCCTAATAAATAAATCTGTTGCTAAGGCAACAGGAAGATCAGCTCTATCAGTATTCTCCCCTCCCAGTAACCAGCTTCCCCTGCCTCTCTGGGAAGAAATTGCCTTTCACACCAACCTTAGGAAAAAAGAAAGGAATTAACTACATGTAACCATAATTAGAAGTAACATCATTTCTCATCTTAGAAACATATCTAAATTAATAAAAAAGGAAGCAAAGAGAGAAATGCTTTTAACTAAGATCACGATAAATTACTTCCTTCAACAAGAGATAAGCACTATGAGTATACATCTGAGTAAGAACAAATCTCAAACATTTTGCCTTTGTGTTTCTGAATTTTCTCCTTCTTTTATTTAACCAACAAATGATGCTAGCCCCAACAGTTCTGAAATAGCTAATTAGTTGCATAGACAATAAATGATACAAGGGGGACAAAACCTTACATAATTTATAAGAGTTATTGCTATTCTACCTTGGAATGCTTTGATGTGATTGACTGAGTAAAACATATATATATATATATATATATATATATATATATATATATATATATATATATATATATAAATATATATATATATATATAAATCTGGTCACTGAACCTTAGCCTGGGTAACCTAGAAAAGCCATAGGATCTCATTCATTTGGGATTTTAAATAAGAGTTCAAAAGTGATATTAATGGATTGTTTGAAAATGATTTAACATCTGGATTATGGTGGAGGGGTAGGTAGAAAAAATAATCTATAGGGATCTTCCCTTCTGGATTTACTTTTCAATAATAACTTGGAAATTACTTTGGTTTTAACCAATTTGATCCTGATGGATTTGTATTTACAAATACTATAGAGGTATTTCATAAAAAACAAACCAAAAAAACCACAGGCTTTGTAAAAGCAAGGCTAATCAAATGACCATCTCTACCTGTCATTTGGTTAATTAAATCTCTCTAAATTTTCAGTTATGCTTCCCAGGAAGAGAAACTTGTCCTCAACTGGACTTATTGAGCAGGTGATAGTCAATCACCAAATAGTCACCCTATCAGTCATCATCAACATTAATGATACCGACTAAGTACCCTGCATGCTAGGTACTCTGGCTAAATGTTATTGAAAAAATCTCCTCAAACAAACAAAAAAACCAAACAAGTCTCTGTCTCTATTTGGAAGTACATTAGGACCTAAAACATATGACACCATTTAAAATATGAAATGAGTAAGGGCTAGGAGGCATGTGGAAAGTGCAAAGTTCCAATACCTGTTTCTGTGGTGCACTGGACTGCACGGTGCCCTTGGTACATGGAAACTGACAGTCAGGGACAGTCACACATCACTGAAAGTTAAATCAGGGCAGATGTCTGTGGAAGGCAGAGGACTTCAGGGCCTCTCTAAAGAAACATAATAGTAACTACCATCATAGATAGAAAACACCATACATTAAGAACAACAGAAGGGATATTAGTCATGAGAAAGGTAGGAGTGGGCTGATTAAAGAGAGGTCAGGTACACTGGGATGTTGTGGAGAAAGGCTTAGTGACTAGGAATAAGAAATGTATTTGTACACACATACACAATCACATTTATGACATAAAGTATGTGACAAAGAAACAGATGATCTATCTGCCTACCTATCCACACCATCCATACATCAATCCATGCGAATCATGTAGCTATCTGCTTCCTAATCTACCCACCCCTGTACTGTGATGTTCAGTAAAGTCTGTTATAAGAAATTGATAAAAAGAGTAGTGACAGAAAGAGCAAAGGCAGACATGGGTCTTGACTGGTTAAAGAAGACTGTCATAAACATAACATAATCAAACAGCATTTTTTGCAACAATTACTATGTTTATGAAATGAGTCAAGTTTAGAAAACTTTTTAACCACATCAAGCAGGAAAAGGTTAACCAGAGCTTTAGTTTATGATAATCTAGGACAATAATACCAAGATAGTAATAGGTATAGGTGGAAGTTCTTTATGCTGACATGGTGTGTCAGAAAGTTAAAAACAGCTCAAGAAGCATGAGGAACTAAACGTTGAATCTATATTTTTTTCATATGTCTAATGGTTTGGAAAATAGCCAGCAAGGCACTTATAAATGGAATTTTGGAAATTATAAATGGGATCTCGGTACGGCTATTTTGAGGCCATGAATTTCCTAGTATCTATTTTCCTACTACTTATTCAATTCAAAATCCTCGAATAGATTCCCATAGATTTACCTAATAGTGCTATGTTAGAGGACAAAATAAAAGTATTAAGTGATATAATACATGGTAATTTTAGCCAGGTATTTGATTACATTTTTTCCAAAGATTCTAATAAAATTCTCTAGAGAGCTTTTTGTTTTTTAAATGCCAGAGTTCACTTGAAATTCTTTAAGGACAAAAACAGACAAGCAAGCAAACAAACATCCTCCCTGCCCCCACTCCGCCCCCCCAAAAGAAAAAAGAAAAAAAAAAAAAAAAAAAAAACCTCTAGGCAAAAGAATATAACTGAAGAAAACTTATTATTGAATTGGGAATGACAATAATCAATTAGAACTTTATTATTCATGTAAGCTTTGTCCAATTGACAGATAAATACAGAATTGGTTAGGTGATCTCTTTCATAGAGATATTAGCCATTATTCTCAGAAAATTAGCCAACTTATAATAACAATTAGCTATAAGGCAGATATTCCTTACATTAAAGATTACATAACTATGAAGATGGATAGCGCTACTGAAAAGCACCTATGGAATCATCTTTTGTAGAGATTGGAACAAGTAAGATGGATTCTTATAGGTCTGAGGAAGATTTGGTAGAGTGCATGGAAAGGCAGATGGCCAGACTACATGAGACCATCTTTTCCAAAACTATTACTCTGTGAGAATAATTTTTCCCTTAGAAAAACAGATTTATACATAACACTGGAATAGAATAAAGAACATTAGTGTACAAAAACTAGCACTTTGCCTTTCTGTTCACATCCTGGCATGGCACCTGAAGACTGATCTCCAAAAGTATTCTATTATAAGCTAATGCCCAGTAAAACCTAAAAGACTTAAGATGGCCTACTCACCAAACTTTTCCTAAGTTATCTCAGCAATGGGAAAACCAAGATAAGTTTACTTTGGCCTGAAAAGCATATCATTCAATCACCTAACACATATCCTTTCAGAAGACGATCATCAATTTTGTTTTCAAAGCTGTATCTTTAAACCTCAGAGAGTAAAAGAATTAAAAAGAGTAGTTTATTTTACTACCAAGTAATAGAGCATAATTTCCCATTTTATATCAATAATTTATTTTCAGTTAGAAATTGCCAAAGTTTCTAAAAATATAGTATGTCAAATTCTTTCAGTATTATAGTACATGTTCTACTTCAGTGACTTACCTAAGTATGTTTCAAAACTGTTTTTATTTCTCAATGACTGGACCTTTTCTTTTCCAAATTCACATCCTGACTACAACTTTGTATAAATCGGTTTATCATTACTTTATGGAAAATGCTGCACAAATACCTTATAGCTCATAAAAAGTCATTCTACTTTAAGTGAAAAGCTTTGACAATCTCCCCACATTCCAAGTGATGAGGTCATGGTAGAACTTTTAACCATATCTACTCTAATAATTTCAAACTCCTTAACAAGCTTCAAAGGCCATTCCTACCTTATCTTTCTTAACCAGAAGACATTCACACGTGAGCCACACACAGGTGTTTTAAGTTCAGAACAGAATTTCATATATCATAGAACTCTACCCTGTGACTTCCTAACTACTTAGCCCATGTTGAGGTAAATCCTGTTTGGTCTGAGAGAATTTTCTTAAGTTCTTATATATTTATCACATTTGTTTGCTATCAACTGCTATACCAAAAATTGTAATATAACATGTTAACATTTGGGGCAGGAAAATTTAATCTACAAGAACTAAAAATTAGTCAGTTACAATTGCTGCTGGCAGCCATATTTTTACATATGTTATGATCAGTTTGATTTGATAGTGGTTCTCAAAGGCAATCTGTGAATTCCTGGGAGTATTCAAAACCCTTTTAAGGAGGCTGAATAGTCAAACTATTTTCATAAAGATGCAATTTGCCTTTTTCATTGTGTTGACATATACCCTGATAGTGCAAAGGCACTGTAGGTAAAACTGCTTCTTCCTTAGCATGATTCAAGGCAATGGCACCAAACTGAACTAGTGAGCATTGTATTCTTTATCTGCACTTGAAGTAAAAGAAAACAAAAAGGAAAACAAGTCTGTTTCACTTTAGAATGTCCTTGAGGAAGCAGTAAAACATTACTAATTTTACAAAATTTCATCCCTTCAATAGACATCTTTTAAAATTCTGTGTCATGAAATGGGAAATGCCATAAAGGACTTCTACTACATACCAAGGTACAATAGGTGTTGTGAGGAAAAGTATGTGTATGATTGTTTGAGTTGTGAGCTAAACTAGCTATCTTTTTCATGAAACACTGAGTTTACTTCAAAGAACAACTGATAGGCAAACCATGGATAATCAGACTTTGCTATGTGACAGACATTTTCTCTACTATGAACCATGTGAACCTGTCACTTCAAGGAAAACAACTGATAATATCTGTTAATATGATAAATTCAAGCTTTTAAGTGAATAACAGAATTTTGCATCTACAATGTGAGCTTCATAGCTTCCCAATATTCAAAAATTTCTCTTATGAGATTAGTGTTATTAACAAATGTGATTTTTTGAAACTGTATAATTAATTGTGTTAATATTTGGAAGACCTGTATAATTCAGTGAACATATATGTTCCAAGTGACTAATGCATGATGCTACAAAATCCATTCCAACTACAAATTACAGAGCAAGAAGAACTCCTTGACGTGGTTTCAGATTCCACATTGTAATTAACTTTAAAGAAACTCCTACCTGTCAAGTTCAGGTGTAGTATCAAAGAAGAATATCTACGGTAATCTGAATAGGTCATTAAAACATTCCTTACTTTTCCAACTATATTTCTTTGTGAGGCAGGATTTTCTTCATAAACTTCTACCAAAATGGAATATTGCAACAGATTAAATACTTAAGCAGATATAAGAATCCAACTCTCTTCTACTTAGACATTACAGGTTTACAAAAATGTAGAAGAATGCTGCTCTTCTAATTTTTTTTGTTTTGAAAAATATAGTTTTCATAAAAATACATTATTTATGTTAACATGTATTTGTTTATTATAATTTTTAAATGATTTAATGTAGATTTAAAAGCTTCATCCTCAGTTTTAATTTCTAATACAGTAAATATTGTTATGTATAATCTCAATAAACCATAGCTCATTGGTGTCCTAACAATTTTTAAGAGTGTGAAGGAATCTTGAGATCAAAGAGTTTGAGAACAGTGGCCTTCAGAGTGTGATCATTCAGTGTATTCTAAACTTGTCTTTATCTGTTTCTCCAGCCCATTTATAATAAGGAGAATATTCACATAAGGGTTGGAACCTGGTGCAAAATTATAATATTTGTATAATATTTGGAAAGAAAATAGTTAACAAAAACAAGCATTGCCAATTGCAGTCTATTTTTTACATATCTTTCTCTATAAGTCATTTCTATTAACTGTGCCTTGCTATAGATGTTTATAACAAAACATTAAAGACTGGGTCTAAAGGAGAAAACAAATTACTCTGTAGAGAACCCAGCAACTCTGCTAAAATACTGTCAGTTATTTATCTACTGTCAGCAGAGGTTGCACACTATAATCTTTGACAAGCTCAGATTCAGAAAGAATGAGGAGAGGGGGCAAACATTGCATTTAAGGGCCTGTTCTCATGCACAGACATTTTAACGCAGATTTAAAGCCAGAATGTATCTTCTAGAAAATGTCACTTTTGATTTTGATACATATCCTAGCAAGTAGGCTCTACATTTGGTTGACTTAGTACAAGATGTGTTAGAGGCTAACACTATATTTTAGACCATTCATGATCCCAGCGTGGAACTAACACAATGAGGTCAGCATCACTTCATTTTTAGAGTTGGCTACCACAATTGCATGATTTCATGGGCATATTTTTTATGATAAGGAGGAGGGTTTTATTTTTGTTTTGTTAGGCAAGGAAATGACAAGGCCTAAAAACCCTGTTGTCCCCTCCAGTGTCCATTTCTCCTTTATGTTTACAGGAAAAACAATCAATGCCTTCTCCTGCCCTGAAATACCTTTTCTCTGGAAAACAGACATGGCCATGGTAAAAATGCAATAGACTGAAGAGCTTCCTGCAGGGTGCTCTGAAGAAAAACTCCCACTTCAATCTGGTAGTAAAAGTAGCTCATAATACTAACAAGAATATGTGAAGCACGAGGATTGCGGAGGCTCAAACTAAGAGGGTTAAATAACAAACACCCTGGTCATTCCTAGTAGAAAACATAGTTTACTTTATAATACAATTCATATTGACTGGTCAATTACATGATTTCTACCCATACAATCAGGGATCTAAATACATGTGTGCTTGTAGCTGGGGATATTTGATGAATGCTGAACCAGAATCTTAATTTTCTAATTCATATTCACCAATTAAAAATAAACTGTATTTTTATGAGCAAATTTAAATAAATCAGATGATAAAGCATCTACCACTAAAGGGTAGGAGTTCAGCTCACAACATTTGCATATTTTCTCCTAAAGAAAATATAGGCGTTTCAGATTTTCATTGAAGAGTCTTGCTGCGTTGGAACTCTAATGGGCTTAGAACAGTAAATTTTGAAGAAACTGATTGCTACCCCTGTAGCTAGTAAATGTCTGCCTAGACCCAGTGGCATTTGAAAAAAGTGTTTTATCATAAAATTATCCCAGCAGAGTCCATTCTGCAAGATAACATCATCATCATCATCATCAGTACTCCATGCAGGACCCAACAGCTCTGGCACAATATTGCCAGTCATTTATCTGTTGTCAGCACAGGTTACACACTGTAATCCTTGACTGCCTCGGAATTAGAATGTCTTTGATGTCCCCACAAGAGTTTTTTGCCCGAAGGCTTTACCAATGCTCGGCGGCTCAGTGTTTATTCCTCGTAATCTTCCTCTCATCTCCAGGCTAGCAGTGACAGATGGTTATGGGCACACAATAGTATTAAGAGTTTGATATTTTTTTTATGCTGTGCTCTCTGTACAACAAATAGCTATCAGACGCGGGCCAGAGAGCTGACATGGCTCGCTTAGGTAATGGCAAACAAACAGCTCGGGTTGATGCTTTCTGTCATTTTCCCTCCTAACCCTGCTTGTTTTCATTGTATACTCTCAAAGGTAAACTATATTAACCTTATAGACTGTTATTAAAAAGATATATCTATATGAGCATAAAGTGCTTTTCTTTTCTCTTTTTCTTACTCTTTTGATTATGAAAGTAATACTGCTGACATATTGAACAAATATCGAATGTCAACATAAATTTTTAGTGTGTGATAATATCCCCCTTCATATAGCTGTGTGTCAGGCGGGAACCCGCGGATGATGCATAGCAGTAAATAACCCAAACAAAATTAGTTCTCTTGTCAGCTTCTACCTTGTATGTCCCCAGGCATCAGTAAAATTGACTGCACGCTAGATTTTCAAAATTAGCCCTAATGTTAGCTATGTGTCTGGCAACCTCCAAGTTTCCAATGTTCTACTATATTACCCGTAAGGATGAATGTGTTACTTTTATATTTTGGCATTTACTCTTGCTGATGTGGCTTTTTTCCCTCTTCTCCAAATTAAAAATAATTTAGCTTTAACAATAAGAATGTGCATAAACATAATGCTGCATCTCTTTAAGCAACTAACTTTAGGCAATTAAATTAAATTAAAGCAAAAATATACAAAGGAAGAGAGGGAATTATTCAATATAATATTGTTAATTTTATTAACATAGCTCTGTCTTATTTTGTGCAAAGTGTTGAATAACATGGTTCTCATTCTTTCCTCCATATTGCTGTTTTGTAACAGCAGTCCACAAATTATTTAATTTAACATTTTTATAATTACCTAGAACCAAACTTTTTCTTGCAATAGATACTTACTTCAGAGACAACCAAAGAGTAGCAGGATGAAAGAAAAGGTTTTTCAGAAGGGAATAAATGATGACATGTATTTTACCTTGAAACAGGTTAATCTCATCCAGACCCACTGCATTTTAAAATAACATAAAAGAATACTGAACACTGTCACATTCAGAGTAAAATATGATTTAAAAATAAATATTACTCCCTTACGAAGGCTATGCTGGGAGTGTGAAGTTGGATAAACAAATCCAAAAGCACATTCCACATCAACTTTCAATCCCTAAATTTTACATTCATACATTTAGAATCAAAGATGAAAATCCTTTTAGGTACCAGATGCTGCAGATCAACTGGGAGAGCTTCTGGAGTTTTAATGTGCTGGAAGTCAAATCCTCGGCAAAGGCGCTTTGCCTGGCCGGTGTGGTGTGCTTATTACTTCACCTGCAAACAGTTGTTCTCAGAAAATCAGACCTAATGATCAGCCTGGCATCTCTGCAATAAAGAGACCATAATCTGTGGGGGAAGTGAACTCTAATCAGGCCACATGCAGATTAAACTAACTGGGAGGAATAAAAACTAGATTAAAATGTTCATGCCTAATACCAGAAGATTATCAGGACATTTTACCTCTTTAAATCCTAATTTATAGGAGCCAGGGTTAAGTTTATGAGTTTATATTTGGTGGGATTACATGCTGCAGTTGATTTTCCTCTGTTTAGAAAAGATTTGGCTAGAAAGTATTTGCTTAGCACAATACAGAGGCATCTGGGAAAAGGGAAACAGTTTCAAATGTACTGATATACATCTTAGGACAAGTAAAATAAAGCCACCCAGTTGAGACTGGCCAAAGTAGTAAATAAAAATTGTTCTTGTTTTAATGCTAATGTATCTATAAAATAGTTCTGTGATAACAGAACATATATATTTATATATGTATAAAATTGAATCTTATACTTTGAAACTTCTTGAACAAGATTTGATTTCCTAGAAGTGTCTAGTTACTTTTGTAAGGTGAGCAAATCTCTGCAAATAATTCTCTGCAACTCAATTCAATCTAATCATCCAACCATCAATATAATGACATTGAGTAGTACCACCTTGGCACCACATTAGCAGTACTGCCACATTAAAATCGTCTTTTTCTAAAGCTATAACAACAGCAAATTAATAAGTCAATGATCAGAATATATTCCTATTACTAGTTCTACAACTCTTACCAAGTTGGCATTTCTTGACTTACCACCTGTGAGGCCACACAATGTGCAATGGTCTTTGCTGATCATCAACTCCACTCAAAATGTCACAGGGATTAAGAGTCACATTTTGTTTATTTTCCCCACGGAGAGAGCTTGAATTATCTGATGGGTTGGACTTTTTCAAGTCTGACTCCTGCACTGATGACTTTCTCCAGTTTTCCTGTTGCACAGTATCAAGGCCAGAGTGTGCATCATATTCAGAATTACAACTCTTCAATAAATTCTCAGAATCTCTCTGCTTTGGTTGGAAAGGAAGGGCCGTGGATAAAGTGGCACTGCTATTTCCTTTAAGACTGAGCATCTTCATTAAATGGGTTGTTTTGTGCTTGGGAATGAATCTGTTACAAAAAGCAAATGCAATACACTTTTAGTGGAAAAATATGTAAAATTTGCTCTTTACCTTTCTGTTAAGGACATGACGATTACATACAAAACTGGGAAAAAATAATGCTGTTATAACAAAAATTCTAGGAAAAGTACCAAAAGTAGTAGCCACCAAAGAGAAAGTTCAAAGGTTTGAAATTGGACCAGACTATCTTTGGATGGTTTCCAATGAGTTTCTGTGGCTATAAAACCTGCACAGCATGAGCCATCAAACATAAGACTAGAGAGAAGGTTTATCACTCTTCCCTCATTCATCTTTCTGGACTTCCATTTTGTATTTTCCCATCACCGTATGGCCCAGTGCTTATTTTCAAGCCACACTAGTTCATTAAACTACAAAAATGTTTGAAACTTCTTTGATTAACACTTGCCATTTCTGCTCACCTGACTATTCTGTATTCTTGAGCACCAGTACATACTCTTTATTAAATTGACCTTGCTAATGTTTCCTGAAGTATATTTTAGTATCTTTTTCATTATCATTTCTCCCCTATCTTCCCATGTTTTCCCACAGAGCTCAACATCTATTACTTATTTATAGAGAATCTAAATAAAATGAAATCTTAAAAAAGTTCTAATATAGCCTAAAACCTGTGAGCCATATATACAAAGATGATCTATCCTCAAGGAGTCAACCTTCTTCTGGGGAGCAAGCTATAAGGGCTTAGAATAGACAAGAATGGGAGACAGACATGTGCACAGAAAACTAACCTATGCTGGAACATATTAAACACAGTTGACATTCCAACTTTTTAAACTGAGGGGGACAAGACATTCATTCTGACTTGGGGGTCAGTAAAGGCTTAAATAGGATTTTAGTTGAAGGATTTTGCAAGGGGCAGTTCCGTGCTGACAGAACAGTGTGATCAAAGGAAAAGGGACATGAAGCAACATTGACTCTTCTGGGAACAACATGCAACCCAAAGAGGCTGGGATGCAGGTCTGGGATGTGAAGCCTGGAGAGGTGGACTAGGCCAAATGACTGTGTGCTTTCTCTCAGACTTCCTGAGGTCCATCCACAGGTGGGCTCCTTTCCTGATTTGTTGAGTTATTGAAGAAACGGAGAATACATGCATTAGGAGGTAGGTGGGAAAGAAAAACCATGGAAAATAGCAATAAGGAACATTTGGAAGAGTAGAAAGAGAATTGGAGAGAGTAATATCACACTACTGAATCAAGGGCCCTGAAAGAATGTGTAAAAAGGGAATCAAGAACCCTAAAAGAATGTGTAAAAGGGGGCGTGAAATACTACAGAGGTGCTACAGCGGCAGAAATAACAAGCAACTTTTGGCCTTGTCATGTTGTCATCGCTGTGGAATGGTGCGGGCAGAAGCCAGACTGCAGGAGGTGAGGGTTTGAGTATGAAAGAGAGAGAGAGAGAGAGGCAGAGAAAGGGAGGTAGAGAGGAGAAGGGTGGAGAAGGCAAGTTTGAATTTTTTTAAATAGGACATGTGGACACATGGATATTCACTTGGGGACACTTGCTAGGGAAAGAAACAGAATCCTGAAGAAACAAAAAATTCTTACAAGACAGAAGTAAAAAAACAATGTTAATGTGATAATGGCAGGATTCTTGGTGCGCACAGGGGATGTAGGGCCTGGTAAAAGAGAATAAACCTAGCTGTCTTGCAATGCTGAGAAAAGAGGGAGAAAAAAGATGAAGCTGAACCCCCCCCCCCCCAAAAAAAAAACACAGTTTTGGGTAGCAGGTGTGGGTAGAATCTAAGAAGCTGTATCACTAAAACATTAGGCCAGGTCATCTATTTCAAGTGAGGTGAGCAGAGGCAGAGATGGGATTTAAGTAGTGAGCTGAGGTTTCAGAAGAGTTACTAGAGGTGGGGAGAGGGCATGAACTAGGGCTGAAAGCAAGGGCTGATGATCATCACTAAGGAACAGTGAGGAATCCACGGGAGCTGGAAACAAACCTTTGATTATTATACTCTATGTACATTCCAGAATAAGAAAACTTGTTGTGGGGGCTTTTATGCTTGTTTCATGAAGCTCTTTAAATGTTTATCATGATTTCAAATACCTTAAGAAAAATCAAGCAAATATATAAGCACCCCCCTAACCAATAAATAGATGATTACATATAGATAGATAAAACATAAAGAATGGTACTAACCCCTTATGTATGCCCTAATAAAATCACAAATTAGCTCTTGATTTAAAATAGAAAGAAACCAAGGCAATTACAGATTGCAATTTTAGATCTCACAGGTCTAAAATTATTAAGGGAATAAGTCAACTTTCTTCCTGAAACAAATTAAAAACTGAGAAGATTCTAAGAAACTAAAAAACAAAAACAAAAAGATTCCCATTGATCACCACAAAAGGTTAAACAAAAACGACTGGCGATATCTTCAACTTGTCCTGAACAAATGGGACAAATGGTAAGAGAAGGAACATCTGTACATATCTGGAAAACAACAACAAAGCAAGTGAAGTAACCTGTTTGTTTACATCAGATAAAGAATGCCAGGCAAGCTTAAAAAGGATTTTAACAGAATTACAAACTTAGTGCATGAAGGGTTCACAATTTAAGGAAAAAAAAAAAAAAGAAAAAGAAATCAATGGTCACTGAAACAACATATCCTCATTTTAGAAAACAGTATCATAAACCACCTTACTCAAAAAATCCATTTATATTGGCCAGCACGTGAGCAAAATTGCAAATTAAAAGAGAAAGGAGATTGGCTAAGGGGTTGTAAACAATGGGAATTGGTAACTGACAAGGAATTTAGCTCTGGGCAAGGTGGTAAGCCTGCTTTTATTGAACACATTTCCTAAATGTTCTCAAGGATGAATAGAATCCCGTGTTAATGCAGGTTGGGGATGACTGACCTGATAGGTGGTAGTGAATAAGGACATGAAAAGATGTAGAATGCAAATAGGGACAGTAACCAAAACAGCTTACAAATCTCATGAAATTGAAAAAATCATAATAAACCTTGAATGCAAGTAGGACACACAGAAAACACTATTTAGACCATCCTGAGTTTTATGAGATGAGCAAGTGTTGATTTGAGCCACCAAACTGATGTTACTTAGTTCTGGATCCTGTTGTACAGGGAAGGAAGACACTAAGTGTGTGAGAAAAGAATACTGTGCAAATGCCAATTTCATCTGGGGCACCTGAGAACTGTACATGTTTGAAAATTAGAGAGTTCTTAGAAGAGCAATAATAATGATTAAGGCAATGGAAGAATTGATTTATGAGGACAGATTAAAGGTGTTAAATATGAATAGTCTGGTTAAGTGACAACAAGAGGGGTACATAGTAAAAGTCTCCAAGGAAAAAGAATAATTATTTAGCTAGGTACAAGGGAGTATAACTAGGAGTAATGAGATGAAATTAAGAATGGGAAAATTTAAGCTGAATTTCAAGAAAAACTCCCTGACGGTGTAATTTATTAGTTCATGGAATAAATTCCTTATGGAAATGCTACATCTAGGGAAACTTAATAACAGAACAAAATACTAATAAATAATATAGATAACACAGTACTTAAAAGAAAATAGTTACAAGCTGTGTTTTCCCCGTTTATAACATTTTTCCATATATTTTTTAAGAGTCTATTTATTATAGTGATTGCCACCAAAATCTAACAGGATACCTCCTTTAGTTGGGGGAAGTCAAAAACAATTTAGTTTTCATACACTATGCAGCAGTAATGAAGGCAGAAACTGAAATAATTTTTTACTACTTTATTTCAATAGAGCTGGTCTTGAAGCAGGCTGGACAGATGTATTCATATTTCTAAAAACACAATGAAACAATTCTAATCCACCATCCCACAAAGAGTCTCTTCTGATTCTCTGTGCCACAAAACTCCTATTTTCATAGCATGTTTAATATAAACAATTTATTGGCATAATAGAAATCAAAAAACTTTATTTCAGCTTTTCTAAATGTATCTCTATGGTCAATTACTTCACATCAATACCAAGATCAAATAGCCATAGTACTAACAAGCAGTTTGCTTAATAATAGTCACCACACTAATTAACTCATCCACAACATTCTTAATCAGACACTATTTATAATGTACAGTTAAGAGAAGCCTGGCAATAAACTATTCTATGCTGAAAAAGAAAATAATACCTTACTGATGGAGTGAAAACTGGCTTTTCTATAGATCTTGGACATAATATTTCCACTGTTCTGGCATTAACTCAATGAAGTGACTATGCAAATTGCCACATGTCTGAACACTTCCTTTCTCTTCCCCAGCTCCAGCTCTGGTGAAGGTGCTAATGAGAAAAGAAAAGGTCCCGAGGTAAGGAGTGAAAGACAGAAAAGGAAGAGTCAGAAGAAAAACAGTGATCTGCCTTTTAGAGCATATGTCAGGTTTGCCATTTAATAATCCCGCCCCTCCCCATATTTCTTAAAGAAATGCTACTACTCACCCTACTCACATAATGTCTCTTCCTGTTTCCGAATTTCTCAGAAGCTCTACTAGAATCAGTTTCTACTTTTAGAGATATTCTGATTACGTTAATCATTTTCAATCTGTTATTAGCCATGGGACCCTGTCCACAACTTTTTTCCAACCAATAGCCAATACTGTGAAACAGAAATAGAGCCTCCTTCCTGCCACCTCTCCTCCCAAACTCCTTTCTTCCCCACTTCTGTACCCCTATGTGGTTCCAGAGGCACTGCCACAAGACCCCAGTACTATGTTGGACAATGTTTAAAGACATAGCTAGAACAAGTACTTTCCAGACCTAAATTTCCATCATTCCCCTCACCCCCACAAGTTCAAACACACGAACCTAGAGCTGGACCTATAAGAATGGCCAAATGCCTTATTCAGATCAGCCAGGAAAAGTCTAGATTTGAGAGAAGTTTTAAGTGACCCTAAGATTGATAATAAGCAAAGGAAATGCTCTAGGCACCTTAGCTTTTTCTGCTAAAGTTGAGAGGCTAGAGTATGTGTAGCTAGCTAACAGAGGTAGTCAAGAAGGCAAGTCAACCTCTGACACTCATGTCGGCTTGTGTTATTGAAGAGAATATCAAGGCTGAAATGTATGTCACGGGGGAATACACTGTTCACAACTGCCTTTTTGAGAGATTTTAATAAAAAGTACTTGATGTAGGTAAGTCCAACCTACAGAACCTCATAAATAAATGAGGAAATAAATGCTCACAGAATACAGCTCACAAAACAGATTATCAATAGTCTCAACAGTCTTGCTTGTCAAAATGGATTTGGAAGACAGCAGGTAAAAAAAAAAAAGCAAATTAGTGCATGATCAGAAAAAGAGAGAGAACGTGTGTGTGTGTAATAGATCAAAGATTATTTCAAATTTGGCCAATGAAGAGGTAAGAGAGCACTGGCAAGTGAAATAAGGAAACGGGCCTGCACATGGGGCAGGCAGGGAGAGAAGGAGTTGAGGACACTCGGAATATCTCGATATAGCTCAGGTTTGGAGGAGGGAGGAGCAGTACAGCCACTGCATTGTATCCCCTAGGCTGGAATTTCACAAGGTGTATCTGAGCAACGCTAATTCTATAGGACACGTGTTGGTATTGTACTAGAGAAGGTTTTGTGAGAAAAAAGTTTGGGAAATGCTGGGTTAAATAATGTTAAACAATTCTTCACTATAGAACTAACCAAAGTACATGCTACTGTGTACTATAAATATGCTCATTCATTCACTCCTTTGTTCATTCAATAAATATTTATTGAGTACCTATTATGTGATGGAGATATGTTTATTGTTTCCCAAACTTAACATTTAATGAAACAAGAAATCTGTCCCTCCCTCCAGGAGGTAACACTGGAAAATACTACTGAAGACTCTAATAGGTGCACAGTCTGAAAAGCATTGTGGCGGCATATTTTATACAGTAGAGATGGCAGAAGGAATGGGAAAATGCATTCACATGAGAAAATGATGAAACCCAAACCAGGGGCAATACACCAATGTGACATATCACTAGACGAAAGGAAGTCTAATGAAATCAAGAGAACCCATGAAAAAAAGTGACAGAAGGAAATACGGTTCAAGGATAACACGATGGCAGCAGGAAAAAAAGTGATTATCAAAGTGATTTCTGTGGATTCCTGGACAGAAACCAAATAGAGGAGAAAGGAAACAGGAATAAAAAATAAACAGCTTTTCCAAAATTAACTGGGAAGACACATTCAGGCAGTTCAGTGATCTAAGTCCCTGGGTTATTTATAACAAAAACTAGTCACTGTTACAAACAATGTGTTAGAAATTAATTATAAAATTAACATTTTTAGAATTTAGCCACATAAGCAAATATCAAAGATAATTAAAAAATCATGCTAACCCACATGTGTCTAACATATCACTTATACAGTGAGGAGATTTATGTAAACCTATAAAGCATAATAGTAAATATCTTGATGTAGCATTCCCATGCATACACATACATCCCCTATACCTCCTGCCAGACTATCTTTATTAAATAAAGGAATCACAAGTGAGGAAATCCATCATAATTAAAACTAGATGTTTGGAGACCACAACATTAAACAGAAAGACTTATGCTTGGTTGGTTGGTTGTAATATGGCTGCATGCTCTTCTTTACTGGTGATGGCTAAGAATTAATATTCATAAAATAGGTGGCACATGTCTATGAAGGATGTTTCAATAAAAAAACTCCTAGCAGAACATTATTTGTATAAGCCTGACCCAGAGATAAGCCAGTCACAGTCCACCTGCACACAGCACGAATACTTTGGTGGAACAGCCATCCAACACCACCGTGGCTGGTTAGGTTTAGATCATGCCGTTTAGATGTTCAATGTCTGGTGCCTGAAACAAATTTCATTTCCCATGGTGTAAACTTTCAAGGTCAACACGAAATATTGACAGCAGTCAGTGAGACAATATTGGGGACAAGAGTGTCTTGCTTGGACTATGAAGAATTTGTGAGAAGACAGGAAAACAAAATCCATAGAAGTTAGCTGCAGTTAAAATTAACAAGCAACCCCTACCTACTGGCCTGAGCAATTGCACGCTGAAACTGAAGGAAAATTTGTGGTTATCAAACTGGCCTCATCAGCCATGTCCGGTCTCAGAGATAGGACACTTAGTGAAGACAGCATCTTCCACTGAAGACTGTCAAAAAGAGAAGATTTGGCTTCCTGTCCCCTGCTTTACAAGGTTTATCATTTCCTGATGTCTGTCTTTTAAGTAGCTAGGATATATGGACTGTCATAAGTTAAAGATGGTTCTATTCTCACGAGTCTATTCCTTTTCATTTTTATTTTCTACCATCATTTCCAAGAGTTACTTCTGAAAATCTAACACTTTCCATATATTCTCATTTATACTCTTTGCTTATATGGCTTCTTCTGGCAACACAGTTTATGTGACTAGTATTATTTAATTTAAATAATTATGCTTCAATTCCCCATTCTCTCTTAATTTGAAAGCATTTTAGATTGTATACATTGCTAATTTAACTGCCCAGTAGTATAAACAGTTTGTCTTATTCGATTTTATAAAATCCCTTTAGGATATATTCCTCCCATATAGAAAATTTAAGGTCTTTATGAATCCATGAGGATAAGAAAAAGCTACCTTACATGTTACCAGAACAAATGTTTATCAAACCCAGAACCATCCTAGCTAACATATGTATAGTTTCTTTTCACGATCTCCCCGAAAAGAGCTCTCTAAGAACAACAAACAACAAAACCCTAGTTTATACAAGGTTTACTCTAGTAATTCAACAGAGTTAGGCAGAGCATAGGCTAAACTGCGATCAGGGAATCTTTACTTTCCCATGTCCAGTTTTAAGCATTCTCCATCCACTGGTGGTCAATTTCCTAAGGTCCTATATTACTTTCTGATTGCCCAGGTTGCCTTACCCCTCCCCCCCCCCACTGCCACCATGCAGTTTATCCTGGATCTAAGCCTCACTTTGGATCTAGCCCTGAATCATGCTGGGCTCTCCATTATTGATTGGCCTTCTTGGAAACTAACCTTAAATTCTCACAGTGCATTAATCACCTTCTGCATTCAATGCATTACACTTTTCAAAAGGGGCAATACCTTAATTCATGGGAACTAACCACAAATGGAATATATTTAGGCACCACAGTAAGCCTGTGCAGAAGCTTATATGAAGGGGCAGGTAAAGAAATCTCTGTGAAGCATCTCAAATTAATCCTTTCAAGCTACAGGTATGTTGAAGGGGGTAGAATCCAGGCTGTGTAGGTAAGCAGGATTATATTGGCACTTCTCGTGTTTTCTAGTTTACTCAAATCAACTAATTTCTCTGAAGCTCAGTTTCCTAATCTATAAACTGGGATAGTAATATCTGCTTTTGAAAATTTCTAGAGAGAATTAAAAGAGAGAACATGTATCGGCCATCACATGTAGTAGAAGCTGAGTAAATCCAAGTAAACTTTCTATTCTCTTGCTTCTCCATGTAATATCCATACTTATGGGGCTACTACTAAGGCCATCTTGAGAAACACCACATTCCCTAGGCAGTCAGTAAATGAGTCACTGTTGAATCTGTCAGCAAATATCCATTTAACAAACATTTAAGTTCCTTCTATGTGCAAGAGGCTGTCTGTATTTGTGAAGCTTTTAGCATGTGTGTAGGGACATCTCATACATACTTATGTTGGTTTCTTAGTTTCTGAAATTATAAATTACCGATTTCATCTTTAAACTAAACTGTGTTTACTGACTCCCTCACTCAAATGACCTTTTTTTCAAACTTAAAAATTTGCTCATAATTTTTCTGCTTGTAACCTGTAAGCAAAGTTTCAAAAACTTCTATCTATTCAACTCGCTCAATTTAATGATGATATATAAGTAGCTATTCCACACATACATATTATGCTCGACTTGCATTGTAAGGATTTACCTTGTTAGCAAGTAAATATTCTCACCGTCTTGGAATCCCATGTCTCCTACAGCATCAATAAAGCACTAAAGGAAACTCTAAAAATGGTCTCTAGTCAAGTGTTCTATCACATGATTTTTTTTTTTTTTTGGAAGCCATCATTTGGAGGTTAAAATAGGATGGGAAAATGTGCTGGTTTTGAAGAATGGATCACTTTCTTCTTTCCATACAGATATAAGAACTCCCCTAAGACAGTGTTTCCAATTGGAGAATTTCCTTGGGAGCATGACATGATTTTATTGGGTACTGTAGTGGAAAAAAGGAGAAGGGGCAACACCACAATGAGTGAAATTTTCTGAGCAGAGTATTGGGAAAATAATAGAGAAGGAGGCACTATATCTATGTTGACAAACAGTGACAAAAAGAAAACATAGTAAAAGAAGAGCAAGCTGACTGGCTAAACTGATGAGAGAATTGGGGGGATAAAAAGAAGAAAAGGTTTGTGAATTTTATTCTGAAGCCAAAATGATACCTTTTTAAAAAACTAAAATAAAAAAGAATAAAAAACTGCATTTCAGGAAAGGAATTTTTCTCAAAAACTTGCTTGGTCGTGAAAAAAGTCATTTACTCTTTCTAAACCTGAGTTTGTTCATCTGTTCAATGAAAATGAGGCCAGTCCTAGACTTCTCACAAAAGTAAGGATCGAACACCTAATCACAACCAATGATTATCTTGTAATTATTATTAAGAGGCAAAATGGCATAAAGGGTCAAGCAGGGCTCTAGGCATATGGTCTGGTTTCAAATTCAGGGATCTGTCACTTTTTAGATGACCTCGGAAAAGAATCTTTTCTCTAAGGGTCAATTACCTCATCCGTAAAATGGGGATAAGGATAATGCTGCCTGGCAGAATTATATTTCTCTGTTGCTTGGCACATAGTAAGAACTCAGTTAATACTATTTTTTTTTATTATTGATGATGGTGAAGGTTATCATCATATGTCACTGTTACAGAGAGACACTCAACATTCTAAACACTCTAGTGCAAGTCTCCACTGACCGTTTCATAGTTACACCTACTTTATAAACCAGAGACCCATGCCTTCTATAGGATGTATTTTTCATGTTATTTCTTACAAGTAATACTTTAGCCATCCATTTAAGGCACACATTTTTAATATGTTATCTTCTTTTCATTTGTATATAATCAAAGATATGCACTCATGCCCAGAGATACATTAATTGCAAAAAATTAATGTTACAAATAAAACAGACATATTTCCCTCTTTCTCTTATTCTTTCCTATGGTATATATTTTTACCTTTCACTTTTCCTTGTCTTTACTTTTATTCCTTCATTTTTCTGAGAGGTTCCATCTTTTCCCTCCACAAAACTGCATAAACCAGGAAAATAACACCAGGAAATTTAAAACATTAGTGTCCAGATCTCTGAAGCATGAACAGATGGTCACCAAAAATCCAGTCTTTTTTTTTTCTTTTTCATTTGCCTATCCACAACCTGAATAAATCAAAATTACCAGCAAATGTAACTTTCAGCACTTATTTTTTTTTTTTTTGCTCCCACGTTAAATGCTGTGACACCAAGTACTGAAAGTTCTCATTATACTGCCATCTAATTTTTAAACCACAGCAACTGACCTTACTCAGGACTTATATTGGAAGATACAATTTTGTTAATTTTACATTTGAAATAAAAACTTTAAGTGTACAAAGTGAATCTACAAAGACTTCCACTACTTCAGGTTTTCTATGCTTTCTAGTATTTCTGAGTTTGGAAAAGCGGGAATAAGAACATAACAAAAATTTGAAAATCTGATATGCTGGGCTCTTAATAGAATTATAAGCAGGTGTGGAGTTAAAGAAAGGCCTTACACACTCAGTGAGAATACTGAGTGAAAAAAAGTTCAGAGAAAAAAAATACTAATTCACCATTCAACAAAACTAAGAGTGTTTACTATGTGCCAGGCAAAATAGCCAAGATGCCTTCATGGAACACACAAAGTGGTAGGTGCATTGATCAGGAAAGAATTGGGTATTACAATACGAGAACCCATCCCTGGAGAAGGGGTTAGCACCATGGAACACTCTCTAGAGAATGTGCTCTTTGCCTGAGACCTCATGATGATTAGAAGTTAGCCAAGAGTGGGAGTGAGAGGTGGGCTATGCTAAGAGTGATAGCATTTGCAAAGGGCCCGGGGACAAGAGAGAACATGGTCCAGAGGTGAAAAGCAAAATATGTCCAGAGCATTGAGAGGGGCAGAGATAGGCGGGAAGGTGGAAGAGGTGAGGGACAAAAGATGAGGCCTGAGAAATAAGCAGGAAGAGGCCTTTCTGCTCTTAATAATACAAGTCAAGGGGGGTTATAGCCGCTTGAGAAGTCTAGGGTTGGACTGGGTCTGACACACACACACTCTGGCTGCAGTGTGAAACAGATTGGGAG
This sequence comes from Cynocephalus volans, assembly GCF_027409185.1. Classification (NCBI taxonomy): domain Eukaryota; kingdom Metazoa; phylum Chordata; class Mammalia; order Dermoptera; family Cynocephalidae; genus Cynocephalus; species Cynocephalus volans. Next base: position 214,259,998 of record NC_084460.1, read on the forward strand.
AACATGGCAGACTGTACACCAATGTTTTATCCCCCACTGCCTTTTTAATCTCTACTAAAATTATGTAGAGGAATTTTTAAGGCATAGATTCACAAGGACAAAGAGAAAAATTCTGGGAATGATAATGTAGCTGTAGAAAGATGTAATATCTTTCTTTCCTCACCCATCATTAGGGTCATGGCCAACACTCCTATAATAAAAGATAGGTTAACAAGAGAAAAGCATAACAGGTTTATTTAATGGAAGTTTTATGTGACACAGGAGCCTTTAGAAATGAAGACCCAAAGGTTCAGGGAAAACTGTCAATCTTTATGCTCAGGTTTGAGGAAGAATGGATAGCAGAGTAGAACTGTGATTGGACAAAGGATAAGATCTAGTGGTAATAGACTGATAGGGGGAAACCCAGGAAGGCCAGTCTGTGCAGATTCTTCTTAGCCTCTCTGTATGGCATTCCTTCCTCCAGGGTATTGGGCAGAAACGTCCTGGAATGAGGGTCTTCAAGGGAGAAGGGAGAAGGGAGAGAGTGACCTTTCTTGGTTTTATGGCTTGCCTGAGGTGAGAGTAGTTCTAGTTTCTATATCCCACCTTCGGGAAAAGGGATTCTAGATTCTACAACTCGCATCAAGAAGAAAGAGAGGCAGGAGACAGGAGAGCAGGAGAAGGTGAGAGAGAGACTTTGCTTCTGAGGCCTTTTGATCTCCTTCAATTCAATGTACTCAGCATGCCAAAGTGGCATACTTTGGGATACTGTTTTCTGAGCCCCAACAATGACAACAGAAAAAAAATGTCAACTAAATTTCAGAAGATGGAAAGCTGAAGGATGAATGTTGTTTGAGCAGAGGAGAGGAGGCAGAACATGTCTGTAAGTGTATGTGATTTTGTTCGTGTGTGGTGTTAGCCAAGAAGAACCTGATGTTCCACAGAAACACTGAAAGGCTCAGGAGTTTATCACTCTAGGTGCCTCTGGATGCGCAGGTGCAGAGCAGAACTGAAAGCAGAAGAATTGACGGTAATTCTATATAAAGTGAAATCCAACCCCCTGACAACTTCCTCAAGCTGGGCAACTACCTCCCCTTTATCTCCAGCCTTCACCTCAATAGCATAAAGGAGGCTTCCTAACCTGGGAGGTACCAGAGATCAGGCAAGTGTGAGGAAAATGAAGTGAAAGTATGACCATTCACTGGGGACACTTTTCCAGAACCCTTCCCCCATTTGACTTCCAGGATGCTGGAGATTCCCCTTCCAGGAGTTTATAGGAGCCTTTCTCTGGAAACTAATTGGACTGACCTAGTGAAACTGACATGTGGGGCATGCCACAACAAAACAACCAAATTTCTGTTTGCTTGTTTTATGAGAGAGGTCACCAGTCAACAAGCCTTCTCTCTAAACAGAGAACTTCTAATCATCTTTCAGGGTCTTGCTCTCAAAGATGAATGGGCAACCAGGGATCACCAGACACTTGAGGAAAACTTTTAACACAAAATAAACATGACAAAGAACAAACAGAAAAAAAGAACTTGGAAGAAACTGTGACAATGTGGGGAACAGAAGAATACTTTTAAAAAATCCTTTAATAAATATCTACAATGATAAGATTTTACATCCATGTGGGAAAAAACAAGATGCAATAAGAAAGGACATTCAAGAACAGGAAAGACTGCTTACAATTAACAATATTATACATGAAAAAAAAAATCAGTAGAAGAGTTGGAAGATAAAGTTGGGAAAATCTTACAGAAAACAGAATAGAAACTAAAACAAAAATCAAAGAGAAGGAAAACAGAAGAGACAAAATTAGGTCAACGTAAGGTTTCTGGGATTGGAAAAAGTGAATACTGAGAAAACTGTGATGAGAAAATCAAAGAAAAAATATAAGAAATATCTTTGTACTGATGGGATTGAGTGCCCAGCATAAGAAAGGGACAAAAATTCAATCTAAAGGCTCTGCGGTGCTGGCACCGCTGCCCGACTCCATCCCCAGCCCGGCCGAGTGCACGCTGACCAGAGAGGTGCCTCCCTGGAAAGGGCCAAGACCCAAGAGGTGACCATGCACCCAAGGCACTAGTGGCCAACCGAGCAAACACTGAGGCAGCCATACCAAATTGGCAGCCCCAGCAGCATCCTAGCCAGACAATAGTGTCAAAACAGTGGACCATGAAATCCCCTGCCACAATGACTAAACATCAAAAGAAAGATACCAGAAATACGAAAAATCAAGAAAGTATACCACTAAAGGGTAATAAGTCTCAAGCTCTAGATCCTATAGAACAAGAAGCCCTTGAAATGTCTGACAAGGAATTTAGAGTGATAATTCTAAGGAAACTAAATGAGATACAAGAAAATTCAGCTAGACAACATGAAGAAATGAGGAAAAGTATACAGGGCCTGGAAGAAGAAATGTACAAAGAAATCAATGCCCTGAAAAAGAATGTAGCAGAGCATGCTGAGCTGAAGAATTCATTCAACGAAATAAAAAACACAAAAAAGAGTTTAAACAGCAGGATTGCAGAAGCAGAAGAGAGAACTTCTGACCTTGAAGATGGGCTGCTTGAAATAACACAGGCAGACAAAAAAAAAAGAAGAAAAAAGAATTAAAAACATTGAAGAAAATCTAAGAGCGATATCAGGCAACCTTAAGTGCTCAAATATCCGAGTCATGGGTATTCCAGAAGGGGAGGAAAAAGGAGATTCCATTGAAAATATATTCAACAAAATAGTGGCAGAAAACTTCCCAGGTATAGGAAAAGACACATATCTTCAGATTCAGGAAGCTCTAAGATCCCCAAACATATTCGATCCAAAAATGTCTTCTCCAAGACATGTTATAGTCAAACTGGCAAAACTCAAAGACACAGAGAGAATCTTAAAAGCTGCAAGAGAGAAGTGTCAAATCAACTATAAGGGATCCCCAATCAGACTAACATCAGACTTTTCATCACAAACCCTAAAAGCCAGAAAGGAATGGGATGATATATTCAAAATACTAAAAGACGGAGATTGACGGCCAAGAATACTCTACCCCACAAGGCTATCCTTCCAAAATGAAGGGCAAATAGTATATTTCTCAGACAAACAAAAACTGTGGGAGTTCACTACCACACGACCACCCTTACAAGAAATTCTCAAGGGAGTACTGGTTTTGGTACCTGAAAAACAACTACCACTGCCATAAAAAACCAAGGAAAATCAAAACCCACTAGTAAAATAAAAATGACAACAATGAAGAGAAAACATTAAAAAAAAAAAGGTTATCTACAACCCAAGGAACCAACAAATACAGAAGACAAACAGTAAATCAGAAAGAAAGGAACAAAAGACACTTAAGACATCCAAACAAAAATCAATAAAATGCTAGGATTAAATCAACACTTTTCAATAACAACTCAATGTAAAAGGATTAAATTCTCCAATCAAAAGACACAGACTGGCTGACTGGATTAAAAAGGAGAACCCAACTATATGCTGCCTTCAAGAGACCCACCTCACCTATAAAGACTCACATTGAATAAGAGTGAAAGGATGGAAAAAGATTTACCATGCAAATAGAAATGAAAAACGAGCTGGAATAGCTATTCTTATATCTGATAAAATAAACTTTAAACTAAAAACCATAAAAAGAGATAATGTGGGCCACTACATAATGATAAAAGGATTGATCCATCAAGAAGATATAACAATCATAAATATACATGCACCCAATATCAGAGCAGCCAGATTTATAAAGAAAACTCTATTAGACCTAAAGAAGGAAATAGACACTAATACCATAATAGCAGGGGACCTGAACACCCCCCTGCCAATATTGGACAGATCATCTAGGCAAAGAATCAGCAGAGAAACACAAGACCTAAACAACATTCTAGACCAACTGGACTTGGCAGATATCTATAGAACATTCCATCCAACAACCTCAGAATATTCATTCTTCTCATCAGCACATGGATCATTCTCCAGGATAGATCACATGTTAGGTCACAAATCAAGTCTCAACAAATTCAAAAAAATTGGAATTATCCCATATATTTTTTTAGACCACAACGGATTAAAATTAGAAATCAATAACAAATGAAATTCTGGAAACTATACAAACACATGGAAATTAAACAGCATTCTACTTAATGACATATGGGTCCAAGAAGAAATCAAACAGGAAATCAAAAAATTTATTGAAACTAATGAAAAGAATGATACATCATACCAAAACCTAACCTGTGGGATACTGCAAAAGCAGTACTAAGGGGGAAATTTATTGCATTATCAGAAGAATGGAAAGATGACAAGTGAACAACCTAACACTTCACCTTAAAGAACTAGAAAAACAAGAACAATTCAAACCCAAAGTTAGCAGATGGAAAGAAATCATTAAGATCAGAGCAGAACTTAGTGAAATTGAAATCCAAAAAACAATATAAAAGATCAATGAATCAAAAAGTTGGTTTTTTGAAAAGATAAATAAAATTGACAAAACATTAGCATGGCTAACTAAAAAAAGAATAGAGAAGATCCAAATAACAAAAATTAAAATGGAAAAGGTGATATTAAAACTGATACCTCTGAAATACAAGAAATCATTAGAAACTGGTATGAACAAATATATGCCAAGAAATTTGAAAATCTGGAGGAAATGGACAAATTTCTGGACACACACAAGCTACCAAAACTGAACAAAGAAGATGTAGAAAATCTGAATACACCAATAACAATAAAAGAGATTGAAGCTGTTAACAGAAGGCTCCCAACAAAGAAAAGTCCAGGACCAGATGGATTCACAGCACAATTTTACCAAACATTCAAAGAGGAATTGACACTGATTCTTTACAAACTATTCCAAAAGATTGAAACAGACACAATTCTCTCAAACTCATTCTATGAAGCAAACATCACCCTGCTACCAAAACCAGGTAAAGATACAACTAAAAAAAAACTACAGCTGATATCCTTGATGAATATAGATGCAAAAATCCTCAATAAAATACTAGCTAACAGAATACAGCAACACATATGCAAAATTATACACCATGATCAAGTGGGATTCATCCCAGGGATGCAAGGTTTGTTCAACATATGCAAATCAATAAATGTGATACACCATATCAATAAAATCAAACACAAGGACCATATGATCATCTCTATAGATGCTGAAAAAGCACTGATAAAATTCAACATTCATTCATAACAAAGACCCTCTATAAGTTAGGTATAGATGGAAAGTATCTGAACATAACAAAGCCATATATGATAAACCCACTGCCAATACCATCTTGAATGGGAAAAAGCTGAAAGATTTTTCCTTAAAAGCAGGAACTAGACAAGGATGCCCACTCTCACCACTCCCATGCAACATAGTGTTGGAAGTACTAGCCAGAGCAATTAGAGAAGAGAAGGAAATAAAGGGCATCCACACTGGAAAAGATGAAGTCAAACTGTCCCTGTCTGCAGATGACATGATCCTATATATTAAAAAGCCCAAAGCCTCTACAAAAAAACGCTTGGAGTTGATAAATGATTTCAACAAAGTAGCAGGATACAAAATCAACACACAAAAATCAGTAGCATTTCTATTCTCCAATAGTGAACATGCAGAAAGTGAAATCAAGAAAGCTTGCCCATTTACAATAGCTACCAAAAAAATAAAATACTTAGGAATTGAGTTAACCAAGGATGTGAAAAATCTCTATAATGAGAACTACAAACTACTGCTGAGAGAAATTAAAGAGGACACAAGAAGATGGAAAGATATCCCATGCACTTGGACTCAAAGAATCAACATTGTGAAAATGTCCATACTATCCAGTGATATACAAATTCAATGCAATCCCCATCAAAATTCCAATGACATTTTTCTCAGAAATGGAAAAAGCTATCCAGACATTTATATGGAATAACAAAAGACCACACATAGCCAAAGCAATTCTGAGCAAAAAAAAAAAAAGTTGGAGGCATAACACTATATGACTTTAAACTATACCACAAAGCTATTATAACCAAAACAGCATGATACTGGCATAAAAACAGACATACTGATCAATGGAATAGAATAGAGCATCCAGAAATCAACCCACACACCTACAGCCATCTGATCTTTGACAAAGGCACCAAGCCTATACACTGGGGAAGAGACTGACTCTTCAGCAAATGGTGCTGGGATAACTGGATATCAACATGCAGGAGAATGAAACTAGACCCATATCTCTCACCATATACCTAAATCAACTTAAAATGGATTAAATAATTAAATATACATCCTGAAACTATAAAACTTCTTAAAGAAAACATAGGAAAAACACTTCAGGAAATAGGACTGGACACAGACTTCATGAATACGACCCCAAGAGCACAGGCAACCAAAGGAAAAATAAACAAATGGGATTATATCAAACTAAAAAGCTTCTGCACAGCAAAAGAAACAATCAAGAGTGAAAAGATCACCAACAGAGTGGGAGAAAATAATTGCAAAATATACATCTGACAAAGGATTAATATCCAGAATATATAAGGAACTCAAACAACTTTAAAACAAACAAACAAACAAAAAAAGTAACCAAATTAAAAAATGGGCAAAAGAGCTAAATAGGCATTTTCTCAAAGGAAGATATATGAATGGCCAACAGACATATGAAAAAATGCTCAACAGCACTCAGCATTCAGGAAATGCAAATCAAAACCACACTGAGATACCATTTCACCCCAGTTAGGATGGCTAATATTCAAAAGACTGTGAATGATAAATGCTGGTGAGGTTGCGGAGGAAAAGGAACTCTCATACATTATTGGTGGGACTGCAAAATGGTGCAGCCTCTATGGAAAATGGTATGGAGTTTCCTCAAACAATTGCAGATAGATCTACCATATGACCCAGCTATCCCACTGCTGGGAATACACCCAGAGGAATGGAAATCAAGTAAAAGGTATACCTGTTCTCCAATGTTCATTGCAGCACTGTTTACAATAGCTAAGAGCTGGAACCAGCCCAAATGTCCATCATCAGATGAGTGGATATAGAAAATGTGGTATATCTACACAATGGAATACTACTGTGCTATAAAAAAGAATGAAATACTGCCATTTGCAACAACATGGATGGACCTAGAGAGAATTATATTAAGTGAAACGAGTCAGGCACAGAAAGAGAAATATCACATGTTCTCACTTATTGGTGGGAGCTAAAAATAAATAAATAAATGAATACACAAATGAACTGGGGGGGGGCGAGGGAAGAAGACACAACAATTACAATTCCTTGAAGTTGATATGACAAGCAAACAGATATGAGGTGGTTGTTAGGAAGAGGGAAGAGGAAGGAGCGAGGGAGGTTTCGGTAATGGGTCACAATAATCAACCACATTGTATATTGACAAAATAAAATTAAATTTAAAAAAAATTCAATCTAAGTAGAATCAAAATAAGACTTCAGAATACCAGGGGTAAAAAGAAAATCTTAATATGGTTCAGGTGAGGGAGCAAGGGAAGTCACATGCAAAAGGTTAGAAATAGACTGAAGTCAAACTTTTCAAGAAGTTCAAAAAGTAGAAAACAATAAAACAGATGACCTTGAAATTTTGAGAGAAATGATTTTCAGTGACAGTTCAATACTCAGCCAAATATCAATACAATGCGCATTAAGACAGAAGCACTTTCAGACTTGCAAGTTCTTACGAAGTTTTAGTTCTTTTGTACCCTTTCTTGATGAAATACTGGCAGATGTGCTCCATTAAAAGGTAAAAGTAAACCAAGGAAGAGAAAGACATGGAATCCAGGACATAGTTGACCCAAGGGCCCAGAAAGCAACCAGAACAAACAGAAGCAGGAGAATAGAGGCCTCCAGGAAGGTGTCTAAGAAAAAAACCAGAAATGATAGATTTCTTAATGCCGCTGACCATATTGAGAAGATGAATTAGTGACCGTTACAGAACTTGGGAATGGATTTGTGATAGTGACACAGAGACCAAGCAAATAAAGCCAAAGCAATAATTAGCTCCAGGAAAAATGAAGAGTTGTCTGGGAAAGGAAATCTCATTACAGAACACAATAAGGCTCAGCAGGGTACACTTTTTACACAATAATAATGCTATAAACATGGAATGTTTATTTAAACAAAAGTTGAGATACAGTCATAATGGAAAGATAGAATGAAGGAAAGAAAGTGTGTGTGAGTATGCATGCTTACACTCCAAGAGAGCTAATCATCATTTCCAATGGTAGGAGATCAATAAGTAATACCCCATATTTTTAAAAAATCAGGAAATAGCAAAAGAAATGACAAAGTTTTGTTAGTGGTAGCCTCTGAGAATGGCATGGGACTTGGGGATGGGGAGAACTGAAGGAGAAGATTTACTTTTTATTATAAAATTTTTTTTTTTATTCTCTGACCTTTTGAAATGAACACATGTATTACCTTGAGAATTCGTAAGTTTTATAATCTCTGGAAATTTTGTGCAGAAGTCTCTTTGAATATTGCGTCATATTTTCTCTAATTTTTCCTCTTGAACTCCATATGTTGGAGTCTTTTAAAACCTTAACATCTCTTTCCTATTTTCATTCTCTTCCTCCATTTAGCTACATTCTTTTTATTTTTTAAGATCTAGCTTCTAGGTCACTAATTCTCTCTTCACAAATGTCTAATACTTAACATATAGTACTGAGTTAATTTTGATGAATACATACAAATTCTATTTAGTTCTTTAAAAATATATATTAATTTTTATAGTATCTACTTTATTTCTCATGTTTTTAATTTTTTTATGCTATTAATTGTTTTAAAAGCTACTTTATCTTTTCTATCTAGAAGTCCTAGTGTCTGAAGTTCTTGAGGGTCTAACCCTACAGTGAGTTGTTAGTGCCAGTTCTGACTTGTTAAACCTGGACTAGATATTGAATAGGAAACATGAGAAGAAAAACAGGTTTTGTGAAGAGGTGAGGAAGATGACAAATTTACTTTTAGGCAACGCTCAGCATGCCTGGGAAGAGCTATAGATGCACCAAAGTGATTTAGTGGAAAGGTTTGTGAAGTTTTATCCTCCCTTAAAAAAAATCTCGCCAGTTTTCTAAATTCTAAGTTATTAAACTGTTAGGCAACCAGCAGGTATTTATAGAGTATTCAATCAAATTCAAATCTCTGCTCTTACAGGAAAAAGAATTAGAAGAAAAATCAGACATTTTAATATGACATGGCTGAATTTCCCTCTTTTCAGTTTTAAAAGAAACAGTATGTTGGTTGTTTAAAGATCACAGTATCTAAGGTCCTCTTTTGGAATACAGTGAACATTCCTGTGAAGTTCAACATTATCCATAGAGGTTTTTTTTTTTTTTTACTTTCTACCTTGAAATATCCTTTCTTTGAATAATGGGTTCATTAATATGGGCAAATACTGTCAGTAGAGACTTTATATACATTCACGGTTTGTATTATTACTGTAAGACATAGCCACAAAAATGTATAAATGCCTCTTCAAGTACTAAATTGGATATAAATGAAAATTATATATCTTTAACCATATAATAAAATGTCCTAGAAAAAGTAACTATTCAATGGAGTTCTCCTATAAAACAAAAAATTCTTTGCAACTTAAGAAAAGTATTTATTCCATAATTTAGCTGTATCGAGAGTCTGCATTTTATTGGCATGGGCTATCTTAAAGTACTACATATATTACCTGAACTGTCAATACATGCCCTAATTTATATACATTTAACATTTTAATAATCTATGCCATGGCATAATGGTGTCAAAAGCCAGGTTATTCTAGAACTAGATGTTAGTTTGGGAGTCCAAACAGAAAATGACCAGTTGGTCCTGCAGTATATTGCTGAAAGCCATTTAAAACCAATCCCTGCATAGGTATATTTTAACAGAGAATTATAGGCAACGAAACCAATGATACCAACATCTCTTAATAATATATTTGTTAAGACAGAAATAACATTCCAATTTCATAGAATTTGAGTTAAAATAAATCTTATTCTTTACTTCCCTGCAGTAAATAAATGAGCAAAATCAACTCTATTGCCTAGCAGGTCTATGGCCCACAGTAGAAGCTCAATATGCAGCTGCTGAATGAATGAATGCCTTCATATGAGGAAGTGAAAAGGGTTATGCACACACTATTCTATGCTTTTCTGGGTCCTGACTGTTTCTGTATACTGATGTGTGATTTGGGAGTTTGACTATGTTTCACTTACTTGGTTTGCACATGTGAAGTAGATAGAAGTAAGGTTGGCTGGAGGATAATTATTTCTTCATGGAAGATTATAAAAAGTATAAATAGCTCAGCTATTGCTTAAGCAAACTCAGTTCTTCATTCCTGATCTACATTGCAAATAATATACAAAATAAAAGAGTAATTGTCACATCAACAGGAAAGAGAATGATGACCTGCTATGCAGTATTATTAGATATATTGAATTTGTTGTCAGTAAGATCAACAAAATACTGCTTTCGAAGGACTACACACTGTGACATAGAAATAGCTTTGCAACACAGAACACTCCTTTGATGATTTTTTTCATTTTATTATAATGGGGGTTATATCTCTTGAAGAAATAAACATCAGTTTATTTATGGCTTGGGCGACTATTAAAAGAGTAATACACTAAAATCAGAAAGCATCTGTGATAACTGACAATCGATTTTGAAAGAGAAAAAAATTAGAATCTTTCTATCACATGATATCCCCATAACACAAAATAACTCCATGTCATAGGATGTAGAATGGGACTTTTCCTGTCATCTTGGTATTTCAGCTGAGGTTCTGATGCTGAGGATTAATACCTACAAATGCTAAACAGAGGTGCTAGGCACACCAGTGCAGGACATGCTAAAGATAGAAATATTGGCCGCACGACTCTTGCCCCATCGCTTTCTAACAGCCTAACTAAGAAAATGGTACAGGAAGAAATTTGCAGGAGGTGAGGCACTCCATGAGAACTCTCATAGAGATTGGGATGTCTGCCAGAGGGGAGGCTGGCATCTCTTTCTCCAAGCTGGATGACTGCCAGGCTGCCAAAAGTCAAAAACCTGTCTCCTTCTACTCCTGTGCTCTTCTAGCACAGAGCACAGAAGAATTCTTGTGAGAACCAATTGCATGCCCCTTAAAATATGGGGCATAGATCATGGTGATGGGCCTGACTTCAAATTCCGAAGGTGGGTAACTGACCAAAGATTTCCACCTAGAAGGGCAAGGAGAAATGGCAAGGAGAAGTAGTCTCCATTTTTACCATTTGTAAGGGAGAAGGTACCTCATTTTTTTTCCCTGTAGGTCTAGTAGAGGAGTCAGGCTTGCACCATATTGAAAGGACTATGATCAAGAAGGCTGCCTTCAGAGCCAGGGACATACTCTTGGGGCAGGACCTGAGAGAAGGAGGTGATTTGAAGTCACCCAGATTAGATTTCACCCACAACAGGGATAATACCTTCGTGTTGTAAAGTCTCCACAGGAGTCTCAAAAGAACACACCTAAGTGCCACACAAAAGAGTGGCATTTGGCTATTGCCCAACAGAATGCACTGGACACCTGAGAGACATCCCAAACAGCACTGACTATGTAACAAGCCCCACACCCTTTTCTTCTCATCCTCCTCCTAGTCCAGACACTGCTACAGGAGACTGGAGGGGAGAAGAGGAGGCATAAACAGTAAGATATATAACAGGCTTACTGAACAGTTTGGACTCTATAGGATATAATGAGGGAACACCTTTATTTCCACTTCTACTATTGCCTTCAAAAACACTCTCAGATCTCCTTTTTCTTCCCATTGGTGACAACTTGGGCAAATATCATGGCTTTGTGGCTTGTGATTGTTTTCTTCCGGTACTGCCAGCATTTTTTTCTCCCTCCCACATTATAGTTTAGGAATAGGAAAGGTCTTTTTAAGCATGACACTAAAGGTAGAAACCATAAAAGTAAAGGACAGACTTATTTGTGTAAAAACAAAGTACTTTAATATATCAAAAGCTTCATAAATACAACTGAAATGCAACCTACAAAAGTGTAAGGAGTATTTGCCACACATACAACAGAAAAAGAATCAGTTAACTCTTAGAAATCAATGGGGCTGTTAGATTCAAGTAGCTCTGCTACTATGTGACCTAGTGGCTGTGTGACTTTAAGTTATTCACTTAATATCTGTGGGCTTTACTTTCCTCACCTGTGAAGGGAGATTAATACCACTACCTACATAATGGGCTGTGGGGAGGATTACATAAAGTAATTTATGTAAAGCACAGTGTCCAGCCAAGAGTTGTATTGAGATAAACATCAGCTTTTTATCCTCATCAACATCATCAAATCTCCAAGCGGCAGGTGATGGGTAGTAAAAATTAATTTATAAGCATTCTTACTCTATTTTATCTGTATTGCCAAAATTTTCCACAATGAGCATGTGTCATTTTGATAGGAAAAATACACAAACTATTTCAATTAAAAAATAAAAATAAAGGTATTTGTGAGTTTCTGCCAACATTACAAAGCAGAGAAAGGCAGCTGCATATTTCTTACTTGGGCTAGAGTTGACCATCCTGGTTAGTTTGTTACATGTAGCGTCCCTCAGAATTAGTGAACAGGCAAAATGGTTCTCTTCCAACATAGGCAAGAGCCATCTGGTCATTCACTGACAGAAATAAATATGTGAGCACGAATTATGTTTCCACTGATCAGTACACATACACACAAACGTGCAAAAGGCACAAAAGCTTTAGAAACATTCACAAGCATAGAATCAAACATTTTATATCACAACCTTATGCCATGTTGTCACATCAGGTTTTAGTTGTTTATCATATCACCTCATTTACCCTAATGAAAAATTATCCTCAGACTCAGTTTCCTTTACTGGCACTGCCAGTCATTCTGGATACACTTCTATAAAAATAGGGCAAATTGAAAGATACTGATGTCATCGTCGGATGAAGCAAAACCACATGAGAGGCTGTAGCTCTGGTGCTCATTTAAGTTAGATTGAAGTAAGAACGAAGAAGTTCTGGGATGTATGTGTCACAGTATTTGAAATGGTGCCCTCCACAAACAAGCCCAGCTTACAAGGGAAGAACACAGAAGGTAGAAGGGGGTTTCAATTTTTAAACTACATTACTAAGTACACAGTTGTTTCTAAACTTTAAAGCAGTGTTGAATCACATTTGGATAGAGTTATAGCACTGCTTTAAACACACACGCACACACAGACACACACACCATGGAGGTAATCCAGTTACTCCTGCAGCGCAGATGTGCACAAGAATGCTCTAAGTGATTAAGATAGGGCTTTAAAGTTAGTTAATTAGAAACATCTCCCTTTCTATGACCAACATTGATATTAGCTCTAAGTTCTGATTGGTGGAAATCTGAATTTAAATTCAGATTTAAAACTTAAAATGCATGGACCCCCTTTGGATTTGCTCTCGTGCTGTATAATTGTCTTAGAGTGAGGACCTTCAGTATCTAAATCTCTTTGGTCAGGTCTAACAGTTTTAAAAACAGAATTCTGCTCACCTGGTATTATTCAACCAAGCTTCTTGTAAATAACATTAATCTTTTCTTAAAAGGAATGATAACAAAAGTCATAAGTGTATTTTAACACCTCACTTGATAGAAAGAAATCAGTCACTGTAATAGCGACCACATCACTCTGTTCTGATTATTGGCACAATATTATGTAAAATGGCCAAAAGATTGCTGAGAGGGTAAAACATAATAATGTATAGGAGACTGTTCAGCACAGTGCTTGGCACGAATGGTCGCTTAATAAAGTTTCAGTTTTGTAAAATCAAGGTGAATGCTGGAGAAAATGAATCTGGAGAGTTACAATAATATTTTCATAAGACTATATCAAACTTCCAATCTACATGTTATACTGAAAAAATATTTCTGCCTTTGGAGATTTATAGTTACAGTCACATGAAAGCCCCAAAGGTCAAATATAGCTGCCTCCCACTGGCCTCACATCCCCTGACTCAAGCCACATCCACAGAAAACATAATGTCGCTCCTAGTCTCCTGGAACCATGCTGACAAGACCATGCTTCCATTGATTAGCCCAACAATCCTGCTTCCCTGGATTACTAAAGAAAAGATCAATTAAGTCTTTTAACAAATATATATTGCTCTTCAATGGGAAAACATGAATGTACTCTTTGATAGACATATACTTGATTGGTTCTGCCTGCTAGGATTAAAGAAACTGCTGGTGTTAATGGCAAAAGATCTTACATGCAACCATGAACCTTCCCTCTTGTTTTATTTGTATTTTGTTCACAATTCCAGAGAGGTGATAACAATGCCAATTAAATTTCATTATAACAGAGGTGACAAATATGTCCAAGAAATAGGTCTGGGAAGGAAAACTGGGGTGTCTGTATAAAAACTCTTCCGTAGGAGGGGGAATACAGCCAGGTACCTTTAGAATCAAATTGCCTTGAACTCAAATTTCAGGGTCACCATCTAACAGGTAAGCAACCCTGGGCCAAAAAAAAAAAAACTAGTTGAGTCTCTAGTTTTTCACTTTTTAAATGGGAACAACCTCCCAAGGTTATTTTAAGGATTAGTTGAAATGGCATATGTATAACTGATGCATAGCAGAGACTATGCATCAATAAATCCATTTCACACTGAGACCAACTGCTCTAGAAAGAAAATATACCCATTTAGCCTGGACAATATGGTTGCTGATGTTTTGGGTGTCTAAGACTCCCAGAAAAGTCCTAGAATTGGTCGATGCATTCAGATATTTTCTTCTATTTATTTTTACATCTGTTCTAAATGGCCTCATTGAATTCTTCACCTTGCACTGGTGGCTACCAATGATAGTAGTGGTCTAAAAACTTCCTAAACTCCTGAGTAGAGTAGCAAGGTCAGCAAACAACGATGACACCAAAAACCCACACTTCCTTGTTATTGTTCTCTTCTTTCTATTATTTCTGACTGGTGCGGCTGTACAAGGCACTCAAAGAAACCCATGCAAAATTTGGAAATGCTTGTTTGAGGAATGTAATTTGAGTTGGTTGTTAGGTACAGATACTTGGGAACTGACTGTAGGAAATATGGTAGCAAAGCTCAGGGAGGGGAGGGATAAATAGGAAAGAACCCCAAGACTAGACACCAATATCGAATTTTCCTTTTTTAAGAATGCTTTCCCTTCTTCTACTTTCTTTCAGCCAAAACACTATCAAGTCACAGCGTGTACTAGCGGACTGAATAGTCTTCAAATAGGCAGATATTATCTTCCTATCCTGTTATCACTCATGTTTAACTAAAGACGATTTTGGCCAATACCTTATGAAGAGTAAAAGAAAAATGTTAGAAACATTGTCCTTTTTGACACAATTTGTGGTGACTCTATTTTTCTTTAACTGCATAATGTTATACAGGTAAAGTACAACAGCAATTTCGTGTTATTGTGGGATAACACTGAGAATTTATTGAAGAATGCTCTCTGTAAGAATATTAATATATTTATCAGTTTTTCAAAACCACATTATTTCAGTTGTATGTTAGGATTACGGGAATGGATTGGGTTGAAAAAAGCTGTCTAGAGTAGACTTTGTACTGGGTTCACAGAAACAGATATTATCCTTCACAACAAAATCTACCCATAATGCCCTTTCTAGACTGCTTTTCTACAGCTAGCAAAACTGGACAGAGTCATTCTTTGTAACTTAAAGCATGGGAAAGAGTCTGAATAATTTTTAAGACATAAGCATGTCTCATACATCTCCAAATCACCAATTATTAATCTGAGGACTCTGAAGAAATTACAGGGAGTCCTTGAACCTCCTGTAATTATATGGAACAGTGTGTGTCTGTATATGTGCATGTGTGCACATGCGTGCACTTATTTGCATTTTTTCTAGAAAACAGCCCATAGATTTCACATAAGTTCTAAACGGATTTATGACACTCCCATAAAGCTGAGAAGAATTTGTTCATTCTATGAACATATTTGATATGATTACTTTTTGTTAGGTACTATGCTAAGCACAGGAGCACATGGAAGACATAGTGTCTGAACTTTGCAGATTAGAGTTCAGCAATTGATTTGAATATGAGGTTTGCAGTAGGGTGGATTATCACCTTGCTAATTATCCTTCTCTCCTAATCCAACTCCATCCCATCTAAATCTTCTTCTCTGGACATCACAATCTCCTTGGGACAAATTCTCCATATTGAATGCCATCATGACACCTTCACTGATGGTGTTCAGTCAACCTCACATGCTCTTTCTATTTTATCCCCAAAGGTTCAGTTCAATGCCTCCCCCTTCCTCAAGATGCTTTCTCTGAGACTCCTGAATATTTATGACTATATATGATGACGACAGCTGGTTTCATGTAGCTTTGTTTTTCCTTCCCAACTAAAAAGTAAGCTCTAGAAAGCAGGAGGCACATTTTACATTTAATGTTTTTGTTTGTGCTCCTGCCAAGGTTGGGTCTACTCTAAATGATAGTTTGTTTCCTGCTAAAGAAGATGAATAGACTTAAGGATGTCTCTCTGACCTAGATTCAAAGAAAGGTAGAAGGAGGTCTTAGAAGGAAATTGGGGGGGGGGGGGGGGAAGAAAGAAAAAAGAGTATAGAGGAGAATAAATGACAAGAGAAGAGTCAGCAAAAGAATCTGTGCCAAGAGAGACAGGAAGAAAAGTGTGCAATTGGAAGTATACCAAAGGTGCTGGGCTCTCCATGGAGGGTGATTCCAGAGGCATCACAAAGCTCTGGGAGTATTCTCAGACCTTAGGAGGTAGGAATAATGCTATTACTAATTGCAGTCAGAAGAGAATCCTCATGGAACTTGCTCATTTCCATGAACAAAGCTGTAGCAAAGTTGTAGCCAAGCTAAGAAAGAAGCATGTTGTCTTCCTATAGCATGAATCTTAGCATGAGATGGAGCCTGCTAAGACTCATAAAATGTACCCACTTTGGTTCATTCAAGTGGGAATGAATGTTACTGCCAGACAAAGCTCATAATGCTGTGGATCTTACTGTGGTTGCAAATCAGAAGTTTTAAAATACTGGGGAGTTTTAAAATACTATTGATGTCTGGGACCTACCCCTGGAGACTCTGATTCAATGGATCCAGGATGAGGCCAGGACACTGTTGTTTTTTCATACCCGGTGGCTCTAATGTGCCACCAGAACTGAGAGCTATTGTAATTGCCATCTAGAAAGAAAAATCAAGGATGAGGCGGCAGGAGGGGAGCATGAAAAATGAGTGGTCAGAGGGTATAGTGGGTATTTATCTCTTTTTTTTTTTAAAGGGAAGGTCAATCTTGGAAGAGAAAATAGGATGTAAAGGGCAAACAGGGGCTACACAGTGCCAAGAGTTGGTTTCACAGACTCCAACAAGAAAAAGTACATTAGAGAAAATGTTTTTCATGAAGAAGGGAAAGAGTATCCCCAATTTACCAACATCATCAAGAAGCCTTTAAACTAAATTTTGGGAGGAAGAGAGGGAGAAAAACACTCAGATACAACTGTAACATCTGAAACCATGGAGGACAAAACAAAGCAGCAAGTGGTAAAAGTGCTGAGAAAATTTCAGGGAAAGATTAAAGGAAAGCCACTGGAATGAAAACTTTGAGCCTAAGGGGTCTGTACATCAACACACAAAGATTGAACAAGAGGCTTATTTAACATGGAAATTTTATATAAGAAGGTATGCTCTTAAGGGGTATAATTCACTTCTAAAATGCTGCAAGGTCTCAGATAGGAAGTAGTGTAACGACTGAATAAGAATTGCAAGCTTTGGATTTTGAGGATTCTGGGTTCAAATCCTGACCTCACCACTTACTACTGGTATATAGCCTTCGGCAAGTTACTTTACTTCCCCAAGTCTTAGTTTCCTCATGGGTAAAATGGAAAGAATTATACCCATATCATAGGAATTACAGTCAGCATTAGTATAGTTACTATCAAATGAACTCAAAGATGTTAATAATCCCGTACACTATGCCATGAAATGATTACTTAATAAAAACTAGCTTTTTAATATTAATGCTATTGTTAAGAATAAACCCTGGCCAAAAGAAAAACTTTGTTCCAAAAGAAGAATTTGAGCAAAAGAGAGAGCTATGTGTATCTCAAAGATCATAATATCTGTATCATAGTTGATAAACCGAAGGGTGGAAGCATTTGCAGAAAAGAGAGAAATCAGTGGTGATATTTTTTTGAAAATATACTCCAGACTGTCAGGCCAGGTAGACGATACGGTTTGGTGACAGATTACAAAACTGGCACAGAAGTAACATAAAGTAATGGTGGGGACTTCAACCATGAGGACACCATCTGGAAGTCTTGCTTGGCAAAAACACAACATTGGATAAATTCTTGACTTACTTTACTAAGGGTTTAAGCTCTAAGCAGGCAGATGATGCAAGTAGAGAAACTACTTTTCTGGACTTATTTCAGACAAACTGGGATGAAGGGTGTGTGTACGATGTGGAAATGATCAGAAACTTGAAAGAAAAGTGGTCACTTAGCATCACGAAACTCTTAGTAAGAGGGAAAAAATGGAGACTAAGCAGAATTTGCTTATATCAGAGAAAAAACTTGAGAGAGAAAAGATGGGTATTATCCTATAGAAAAGACACTGTGGAAAGCACAAAAAATATTCTGGATTATAAAGTAATGGCTATTTCCAGAGAAATACTAAAAGAAAAACAAATACTGTTTTTCTATATATAGTTAACACTTCTGACATAAAATGTGTTTTTTTTTCCCCACACTGACCAATTCTCTGACTCCAACTGGGTGTCCTACAATTCTACTCAATTCTGACACTACTGACCTGGAGTTAGCATCAGACCCTGGAAGTTAAGGGCTTAGTCTCATAAGTGTGCTCCCACTATAGATGCAAAGTCTGGGTCTCAGGTACTTCTGACCAACCAGCTATAAATCAGGGGTCCCCATACCGTACCTCTTTGGGTTTGATAATTTGCTAGAATGGCTCACAGAACTCAGGAAAACACTTTACTTACTAGATTACAGGTTTATTGTAAAAGGATACAAATCAGGAAAAGCCAACGGAAAAGATGCACAGGGCAAGTTATGTGGAAAGGGCACGGAGCTTCCATGTCCTCTACAGATGCGTCACCCTCCTGACACCTCCATGTGTTTATCAATTTGTAAGCTCTCAGAACCTTGTTCTTTTAGGTTTTTATGGAGGCTTCATTATGTACGCATTATTATTGAATCATTGTCCATTGGTGATTAAATTCAATCTCCAGCTTCTCTGTCCTCCTGGGAGGTCCAGGTGGAAATGTGGCTGAAGGTTCCAACCCTGTAATCATACGTTGGTTCCTCTGGCAACCAACTTCCTATCCTCAAGGGTTTTCCAAAAGTCACTGCATTAACCTAAACTCAGGTGTGGTTGAAAGGAACTTGCTATGAATAACAAAAGATACTCCTTTCACCTTTTTGGTTCTTATCACTCAGGAAATTCCAAGGGTTTTAGGAGCTCTATTCCAGGAATGTGGGATGAAGACTAAATACATATTTCTTTTTATATCGCAATACCACAGATACAAAAGAAAGCGATAGGACTGCATTGGAGCTGAGAAGAGTTAAGTCTTCAAATACTCAGGATTCTAACACTGGCAAGGTGTCCATCTGTTCTTTGCTCCTTGTTCTCTGTTCAAGAGGGTAGAACTAGTGTGAAAGGGTATAATAAGTGACAGAATCCCATTTTCGAGGTAAAGTGTATGAACAATCAGAGCCATCTCCCTGAATGACCATTAAGACACCTACTAATGAAAGATTCTTGTATTATTTTTTAAATCTCTCCCCAAGTTAGAACAGAGTCCTGGACAAATTAACGCAAGCCCAACTTCCAGGCTTCAGCTGAACACCTACCTCCCCTGCCCCCAGCAAAGTTGGGTGTTTTATCCAATGGGCACACACACCACCACACACTCCTGCACTCTGTTATTGCTTTGCTTGCGGTGCCAGCCTTTACGCTGTAGGGATGATTCCACCCTGTTCACTTTTGAACTGTAGTACCTAGCACTAAGCCTGGCACTGAAATAATTATTCATTTGCTTTAAACTGGAATTTAGACACATATTAATAGCTCACGTCTTAGGCCTTATTTTTTTGTTGATGTTGTAAGAGAATGATAGGTGTGGGTTCCTGGATGCCACATTTCGCTTGATACCTCATCTCTAGTCCATTTTTTCAGAAGATTTTATTTAAAAATGGAAACACATCCCAGTTTTAAAATTGAAGATGCTGATACTCCTCATTTCACCCTACTAAAAGAACTATAGTATGTGTGTTTCATTTTTTTTAGTGGGGTTCAATTAAAGTCAATGTTTTTCTAAAAATTTCTTTATCTCCTTCAAATTACTTGGTGCCCGAGTTACTGTTTTGTTTTGTTATGTTTTATTTTATTTTGTTTTAAGGTGGTAGGGGGTTGGACATGACCACTTTAGTGACAGGCTGAAACAAATTCACTTTTCTCGAGGTTTGATCTCTCAAGTCTGTTTCTAACATTCCATGAGAAGGAAATTTATCCATTCTGATATACAGCTGAGCCATATCCTCTAGTCATCTGTGATAACAGATAGCATGGCAACCTTCAAAAGGAATGGTTTTTAAGCTCAAATATAACAAAAATATTTCACGCTTCTTAAAGGCTTCTTAAAATACATGAGACAGCTTTCATTTCCTTAATCAACAGGCTATGTACTGTAAAAAAGTACTGTATTTATAATCAGTGCTAAATTTATAAAAAGATCATTGTTATTTCATAATAAGAAATGATCATCACTGAGAATCCATATGTCAAATGCAAAGAACATAATGGTTATCAATTCACAAGTAAATTAATTTATGTTAACATTTGACAGATGTGTGGAACTTTACAGGCATATACCTGTCAAGTTTCAAAGAGGCCAATAACAATGGTGTAAGTAAAAGAAAAGTTTAAACACTTTTTTCATTTCAACATTTTTGAGAGAGAATTGGCTTATGATCTAATTAGAAATACAACTCAAAAAACGAAATATCACATCAATTTAGAAAGAGCACTCTGAAAATTCAGGTCCTTTCCCATCCATTCAACCTTCTTCAGTGTAGTTTGGCAAAATAAAGCAGCAAAGAAATGGGCATTTGAAAGCAAACGGGATACCCTAAATCACCTAGCCCTTCCTTATTTCATCGCATCTTTTTATTAAACTAATCCCAGGATACCAGAGCATGTAATTTCCTGGTTGGTGGAAATCCCTTTAATCAGGATATTTAGAATTGATGTCTCCTTTAACTGGACTCCTTCTGTACTCTATACAACGCTGAGGGAAATGCTATGATAACACTTCAATAGTTAAGTGACTTTATGAGAAAAATAGTTCCAAATGTTTCCTAAAGCCTTCCAAACCGCACCAAAGAACATTATCGTAATATTATGTTTCCCTATTGCCTCCATTATTTAAGCTTGCCTCTCTTGAAATGATACTTGGATGAGAAACTTAGGTTTATGTAATGTATAAATTGTTTCAAAAGGAAAAGCCTTGGCTGCATAATTATTATGTATGTGGAGATGCCAAATAATTTGTTTTCAATAGTTCTTTATTAATTGAGAAAAGACTATACTTAAAGCTTTTGTTTGCTGGAGCTTTTGGGCAGAATTATTTTTTTTGTCTCTAACCTAAGTTATTCAAATAGGCATTAAATAATTCTATTAAGTTAATATTGAACACAAACATGATTACATATATAACATTTAAAAGACATCTTTTTACTATCTGTATGTATCCCAAAACATTATGTTGTATACCTTAAATATACATAATAAAATTTACTTTAAAAATAATAAAAAATAAAAGATACCTATATTTTTGGTACAGTATATGTAACCCATATACACTATGTATTATTTATCAAAGTAACATAACAATTCATTTCCATGAGTCCAGCATCAAAAGAACCTTAATGGTAGGTTAACATCGGATTCAGCCCTAGGGCGCGCTCCTGCTGCAACTGTGAGCTGCCCAATTCAAGTGCTTTTCTAACAGGTTTTTATGGGGGTAAGGTAAAAATAGCCTAAATGTCCTTCAATGAATAAATGAATTTTAAAAAATGGTGGTATATGAGTACACTCATACATACTATGGAATATTATTCAGCCATAAGAAGGAATGAACTACTGATACATGCTAAAACATGGATGAACCTTGAAAAATTATGCTAAGTGAAAGAAACCAGACACAAAAAGTCACATATTGTATGATTCTATTTATATGAATAGATAAATACACAGAGACAAAACACAGATTGGTGCTTGCTGGGGGCTGGGGAGAGGAAGGAAACTACTTAATGGGTCAGGAGTTTTAACTTTGAAGTGATGTTAATGTTTTGGAACTAAACAGAAATGGTGGCTGCACAACATGGTGAATGAAATAAATGCCCCTGAACTGTCCACTTGGTTATTTTTATGTTATGTGAACTTCATTTCAATTCATTTTTATAAAAAAAATTAAATGGCAAATATTTTACTGTCTCCCCATAATGAGATGTCCTTTAGTGCTGACTGGAACATACAGAAGAACACAGACACACTTTGTGTGCTGGGGTTACTCTCAAGTCCCATTCAGTGCTGGCTTGTCTCCAGGCCTGGGTGGGAAGACATGTACCCTAAGCAGAGGGACCCAGGGGTGGCAGCACATGAACACATGTGTCACACAAGCCAAAAGGAGATGCTGAAGGCCAAGGGGGCAGGGACAGAAAACAAATAAACAACCTAGGACCATTTTGTTTTGTTTTGAAACTTGAAGAACAATCCTTAAATCTGCCATACAATATCCCACAAAGACACATTTCAGATAACCATCTCAAAACGTACTATAACACTCATCAATGCCTAACAAAAACAATCTTCTACTTCACTATCAAACCTTTTAGATATATGTAATACACATACGCAAAAAGAGAAAAGGACTCTGAAATTCTGGCAATTTGATAAAATGGATATAGAAGGCTCCTGATAACAAATCAGTAGTTCAATTCACATTAAAACTTTTTTTGTAGCACAGCACCTCAATAGCAAGATGGTTTTAGAAGAAGAAGAATTCATTGCTTCCATTTTAGAAAGAGTTTGGTCTTGCAATTAGAAGTGCTGTGTTCAAATCTCAGCTCTGTCACTTACTGTGTGACCCTGATCAAAGTATCAGCCTCTCTAAGCTCTGTTTCTTCACTAAGAGGATGCTGATAATAATAGTTATACTTTTTTGCATTAAATTATACTGGCTATGTATATCTGACACATGGTAAGTGCTCAAGAAATATTTTTCCTTAACCACACCTGCCTCTTTCCCTAGTACAACAATAAAAAAATTATAATCATTCATTGTTTTGAATGTCCATATAAACTTAATAACCAAAAATGATTATTTTGTGCTATGAGGTTCTTCACTAGATAGTATATACTTTGAGACTTATTTCACAGTGTTTGATATATACATACATATTGTGAGTGTGGGAGAGGAAAAGAGATTATTAGATGTTAAACAGTTTGAAAAATATTCTCAAACACTTTCACACGTGGGTAAATAAGGAGGATAAATAGCTATTATTTCCCAAAGTTATGGTGACATTCCCACCATTTCCATCACAGGGAGATAGTAAGTAGATGTTAGTTTCATATCCCAATGCCAGTTCTAAAAGGGTTTTCCTTCTTCACTGTTTAAAAACAAGAATACAATTCTCTCTATACCTGTACAACACTCAAAGACACGAGAGAGTGTTGTAGTTTCCTTTTTAAGCAATTTATCCATTATTGGGTACTTTCACAAAAGTAAGAAGCAACTATAGTGTACCCAATACAGTGTGCAATGAAACATTCTAAAATAATTAAGAAAATATTGTTCCTGCTGTCTGAGGAACTTACAATGTGGGTAGGAGCGGGAAATAAGAATAACAGCAGCAATCATAAAGACTTGTGACCAAAAAAAAAAAAAAATCTTATTTTGTCCTGTGGACTTACCACACACACTGTTAAACTCATAATGTATAGGAAATTTAATGTGGATTTTATCTCTCCATAGAAACTAAATTTAAATTTAATTTAAGATTAAAATTAAAATTAAAATAATTATGAATAATGCCATCCCTTATGAAGAAGTACGAAATGGAGAGGAATATGCCTTATGGGACAGTAAACATAACGTGCAGAAGAATTTTTGGTTTTACCTGCTTCCTGTCACAAAAATCATCCTTCTCCCTGGCATTTATGTTCATTTTATGACTCGTGACCATGCAATTGAGATTTTTCTATAACTAGAGAGTTTGAAACCTGATAGGGACCAGAGCTGTTTAGTCTTACCCCTGTTTTTCAGGTGTGGAGCCAAAGGTTTAGACAGTACCTTTTCCCAAAGTGTGTTCTGGAAAATACTAGTTCCTCAGGATTTTAATAAGTGGTCCATGAAAGAAAAATCTGCAGTTAAATACATTTTGGAAATACAGAATTAAATATCAAGTTTGACAAATTTATTTATTTACTGAAGGAATTCTCAAAGAGTTGAATATGCAAAAGTCCTTTGAATATTCACAGTGAGGTAAAGTGTGCAGTGCTGACCCCTCCCCTTTTGAAAGGGGGCATTTCATGGAACTATACGCTCTCACTTTAGGAAACACTGCTTTAGAAAATTTAACTCACAGATATGGTTAAGTGAGCTCTGACTTGTTAAGGTTGGGATTAGAAACATGTCTTCTGGCTTCTAGACTAAGGAGCTTTCTACTATCATTACTGATAACGCTCTGAAAGCATAAGAACAACTTTGAGGTTTCCTCCAGAATAAACAAATTTGGCAACCTACATTTTGTGGCAAATCCTTTATTTTGCTCAGTAATGGAAAATAAAAATGTATTTTCTGAGAAATATTCACAAATCCAATATGGAGTTTACTTATGATCCCACCAGGTAATGCCATCTCTTTGAAATCATCTCACATTGTCACAATCTTTTCCTGACTTCTGTTTAAGTCACTCCTATTTTTAAGTGGAGGTTTACAGGGACCAAAAAGGTAAAGGGTCAACAGTGACAGCTGTACTACCTATCTTCAACATACTGACCAGCCCTGGCCTTAGCTTTCTTAAATTTCTCTCAATTGACACAGTTTATTTTTTTTTTATTTATTTATTTTTTTTTTTTGACACAGTTTATTTTTTAAAGGTAACCCAGTGGGCTGAAGTCTTAGAAACCTGTACATTGCAAACCACTTGATAAAATGTCATTGCAGCTACTTGTATACTTGTGAAAAGCTATGGCTGACTTGCTGAGAACCAATTCTGCATTAAGAAATATGTGCCACTCTGCTAGAACAATAAAAAAAAAGGGATATTTATTCTCAATTTCTAATAGCACAGGGTTATGCGAGTAATGTGTCCCCTTTGCTTCCATGGATTTTTGTTTTTCTTTAAATATTCCACCAAAGAAGGCAATGAAAGCTGACTTTTTGAATTCTTTAAAGTTCAAAGCAGAAAATGCCCAGTGTTTGGTTTTAATTTTTACATGCTTGCTTGTGCAAGCACGCATGCATATGAGTGTGAGAGCAGACAACACTATCTCTGTCACCCTTAGAATACAACAAAACATCATGGCTATTGTTTTAAAGAAAATGTGCCTTTATTATCACTTGCTTCTGCTCGAGTTAACTTGCACTTGACATTGTTAACTTATTTCATTAGACCTATGTCATCTTGCAAAAGAAGAAAAAAATGTTTAAAATGGTTTTTTCTGTTTGCCCTACTTGAAGGCCTAGGACACGCTGTTTGTTTTTTTAAGGATACTCTTTCCTAGTCTTCTGTGTACACTAAAAGGATCTATGCTACTGATCTATATATGTCACTAAGACCCTAAAAGTTCATGGCCATAAAGATAAGGGGATCTTGTAGTAAGGTGCCAGAAAATCCAATAACTGGAATGAAAGAAA
Organism: Cynocephalus volans; assembly: GCF_027409185.1. Lineage (NCBI taxonomy): Eukaryota > Metazoa > Chordata > Mammalia > Dermoptera > Cynocephalidae > Cynocephalus > Cynocephalus volans. Next base: position 214,285,904 of record NC_084460.1, read on the forward strand.
AGAAACAGAAAGGAAGATGGGATGGAGCAAAATAAGAGTTTATGAGCAAAGAAGCTTAAGTAGGTGAAAGTCTAGAATCCCAAGGGTGGGACACTGAAAAGGGAGACTTCAAAGAAAGAACACAGTTATCAGATGATGGAAAATACTCAAACCCAAATACCGACACACCTGTCAGTGACTCAAAGCTCCTTACCCAACACAGAAAATGCAGGACATGACTATCAGACAATAAGGGGGATTTACTATTATTAGTAAATGAAATACATTGAAATAAGTCATCTCTTCCAAAATAAACTCCAATTATAATGGAGTTTCATTGAAAACATTTGAGTATATTTTTGGATTTGTCTTCAGTTTGTCTCTTTCTTGCCTGCTTTTCCTTCTTTCTTCCCTTCTATCTTTCCTTCCTTCCTTTCTCTTATTCGTTCATTCATTCACTCATTCACTTATGTCGTTAAGGAAGACTTACTGTGCTAGATACTGTGCCAGACACTATCATTGCCCTTGAGAACTTCACGATCGTAAATACACTCAAAATTTCTAAATTTTGGGGTTGACACATTTTAACACATAATCAGAAATTAGAGTCCAAAAGAGGCAAACTGTAATAACCAAGGTGAATAAAAACATCCTATGTCATAATAAGTAATAAAGTTGATTTTCTTTGGTGGTTCCTAAGCTATCTGGAAAGAAGATTTCCCAAAATATTTTAAGAAATGATATTATCACTGAAATCAGTGTAGTTTTATGAGGACACATTTTGAAGGGTCACCCTCCTCTGAGTAAATGATTCAAGAGAAAAATAATAAATACCTGTCACATACTACAGGTTGAATAACATTTATCCAAAATGCTTGGGACCAGAAATGTTTTAGATTTCAGATTCTAGAACATTTTCAGAATACACACTGGTTCAGTAACTCAACAAACAAACAAACAAACAAACAAACAAAAAATCCAAAGTCTGAAACGCACCAATTAGCATTTCTTCTGAGCATCATGTCAGTGTTAACAAAGTTTTGAATTCTGGAACATTTCAGATTTTGGGTTAGGGATACTCAATGTGTAGCAGTGTACAATACACTCTCAAGAGGAAGGTGCATAAAGCACGGCCCTTGCTGGAAACTTATGTCCTAACAGAAAACAGTCATGGTTAATCTTAATAAAAGATAAACATGAGCACCATATTTATTCTTGCTGTTAGCAAATATCACGAAATATTTTGTACACAGCATTGTTCTGTGAATACACTAATAAACAAAATGTGGCCCTTGACTTCAAGGAACTCATATTCTAGTGCAGACATGAAAGAAGTAAAAAGGACAATCTCCATGTTGTGGGGTGAGGGTTAGGATCAGAGTGGGCCCAGAGCATGCTGGGAGGACAGGTATAGGAGCCAGTCTGGAGTAGGCTCCCTAGAGGAACTCTGAAGGCCAAGTGAAAGCAAGCCCTGGGGGAGAAGGGACACATTTCAGGCAGATGAGAATATGGGAGGTAATAGAGAAAAAAGCCTGTTTGGGGAACTTGGTTCAGTAGGGCAGGATTTCACTATTTGTGTGTGTATGGGGAGAGGGGACAAGGGTACTGGGAGAGAAGGGGAGAGAGTGCAGACATAACCAGGTGCCAAATCACAAAGGCCCCACATGTCCTGCTGCGGAGTTTGACAGAATGCTACAGACAATTCTCTATGGGAGTTCCAAGAAGAGATGACTTTCAGTTGATGCGGTTTTTGTTAGGCAAACTTTCAATAGTATGATTGACACTTCAGTTCAGGATAGACAGGGCTAATGGTGGAGAGAAAAGAAACAGAGGGCTAGGCTACATTCAGGTACTCAAACTAAAAGTAACAACTGGTAAGAAAGAAATTAGATAAAGCAAGAGATTGTGGAAGGCCTTGATGGTAAGCAGGCTAAGGAGCTTAAATGTTACTCCAATTGCCAATTAGGACAGAGTAGAACCTGGATGAACAGAAAAATGTGTAGTAGCACCAATGACAGGTCTATTAGTCTGTTTTCTGTTGCTTATAAACCTGAAAGTGGGTAATTTATAAAGAAACAAAATTTATTTCTTACACTTCTGGAGACTGGGAAGTCCATAGTCCAGGGGGCACATCTGGAGAGGGTGTTCTTCTAGGTGGGAACTCTAAAGAGTCCCATGGCAAAGAGGGTATAACATGGTAAGAATGTAAGAGTTCTCCCATGTTGTCCTTACAAAGCCACCAGTCCACCCCCATAATAACTCATTACTGGATGAATGGATTAATCCACTTATGAGGGCACAGTCCTCATGATCCAATCACTTCTCAATGGCCCCACCTTTCAAATGTCACAACTGGATTTCTCACTCTCTTAACACTGTTCTCGTGGGGATTAAGTTTTCCACATATGAACTTTTGAGGGACACATCTGACCTACAACAACAGTGCTGTGGTTTGAATGTCCCTCCAAGCTCATGTTGGAATTTAACCTCCATATGGTGGTAAAAGGGAGGGACTTTAAGAGGTGACTGATCTTGAGTTGTGTCTTCCTGAACGGATTAATCCATTCACGAAGTTAATTGTTTAATGGGTGGTCATAGGTGTGATTCTAATGGCTTTATAAGGAAAGCAGGTGAGAAGTTAGCTCACTCTTGTTTACCCCATTCTTGTCATGTGACATGCTGCTCGCCACAGGACCCTGTAGCGAGTTCCCACCCAGAAGAAGGCCTTCACTAGACACACCACCTGGACTGTGGACTTTCTAGCCTCTGAAACCATAATAAATTTGGTTTCTTTCTAAATATACACTTCCAGGGATTCTGTTATAAGCAACAGAAATGGACAAATACAAAACAAAACAGAAACTAACAAACAATGATGACAAAAGCAGAGACAGAAAGAGGAGGAGAAGATGCTCTGAGAAAGAATACGAAGAGGCAGAGTTGCAGTCCCAGCATCACAAGGCAGAACAAGAACAAAGAAGTTTATTTTGGAGACAGCACAGTCTGTATGTTATGGGCACTAGGCAGTTACTGCAGCAAAGAAATCTACCCATGATCAAGTCAGTACCTTGGCATCAGTGAGATATACAGGTGTCTATCAAGAAATGATGATGGACTGCAAAAGGCAGAGGATACTCACTGAAATTTATAAACAAGCCAGAAAGCAGCTGTTCTATTCCTTCAATTAGAGTGCCTCCTAAATATGCTCTTTATGCAAGCTGCCATTAGGAGGATAATAAAGTTCAGGCCTTTGGGTGATAAAGGGTTTTAGACTCTGACCTGAGCTATGCTTTTGGCTCTTTTGGCTCTCCAGCTTGCTGACTGCAGATTTTTGGATTTTTTAGCTATCTAAATCATTTCTGCAATTGCCACAGGAAAAACACGCCTAGGCTACCCTTCTAGACCCATAGACCCAGAAGGAGGATGAAAGATAGAAGAACTGTCTCAGCCAATCCACCCCAGCTAGGCTTAGCCTAGTGCGTGTTTTGTTTGTTCAGTCCCAGAGAGCTGTGGCTACAGCCACCTGTCTCCTTGCACAGCAGTTTGTCCTGCTCTCTGCCACAGCCGCCATCACTCCTGTCATCCAGCTTGGGTACCACCAGCTCCAACTCACCCAGATCCAGGTGTTCCTGTGTTTTAACAGGCAGGAGGAAAGAGGAAAGAGATTAGCAAGTATAGCCCAGCACCTGTGGAGGTGACAACTACTCATGAAGATCATGTGACTGCATTGACCCAGGGAGGTCACAAGTGGAGTCTAGAAAGAGATGAGCAAGCACAATCCCTTAACCCAGTGGCCCAACCCACAGAAGAAAGTACACTGACCCTGTGGTGGGAACTATCACAGAGACCACATGACAGCACTGACAAAGGGAGGGTCACGAGCAGAGCTGCTGGAAAGAGGTGAGTGAGTGCAACCCCATAACCCAGTGACCCAACCCACAGGGGAAATTATGCTGTCCCCATAGTCATACACCTGGGGGTGGGAACTATTTGTGTACCCCATGTGAATGCCTTGATCCAGGGAGGGATATGTGTAGAGCTGCTGGTCAGAGCAGGAACTCAGGATAGCCCAACAGAGTTCACAAGAAAATACCAGCTACCACCAACCCATCCCCTAACCAGAAAAAACAAGGACCCAGGAGGAGCCTCAGACTGCAAGAAAAAGAAAATGGGTATCTCCTGCCCAGGGATGCCCATTTAAGCTAAGGAGCTTCAGTATGCCCCAGTGCAGTTATCAGGGTCACAGGACACTAGACAGGGTACCAGCAAGTCCACCCAGGGTCACTTAACTCAGCCAAGGAGCAGAGCACCCAAGCACTTCTCTCAAGAATTCAGGATCTGGCCCATATCCTTGACAACCCAACGCAGTGCCACTCACTTCAGCAAGGAGCCACTGAGTGCCCCAGTGCCTAGGCCATGAATGTACTCATAGACAACTTCAACGTTGAATATGGCCAGAGTAACCACATGGAGAGTACACTATTGCATCTACCGAGAACTAAAACTTAAACACCCTACCCAAAGGTCAATATAAAACACATCTACAGGAGGGAGTCTTTCTCCTGAAAAGCCACTCCAGAGTAATAAAAGAAGTGACTGCTTTACAAGTCATCAATGTACAGGTACTAGAAATATGAAAAAACAAACAAACAAACAAACAAAATGACGATACCAAAGAAATACAATAATTCTCAAGTACCAGACTACAAACAGCATGAAACCTCTGAAATGACTGAAAAGGAATTCTGAGCAACAATCTTAAGGAAACTCAACGAGATACAAAAAGATTCAGATGGACAACATAACAAAATGAGAAAAACCCAGGCTATGAAGAGGAAATTTACAAAGAAATCGATACTTAAAAAAAAAAATGTACAGAACTCCCAGAACTGAAGGATTCATTCAACAAAATAAAAAAATACAACCAAGAACGTACAGAGCAGGCTAGAGCAAGTGGAAGAATTTCCGATCTCAAAGACAGTCTCTTTGAAATAACCCAGATGGACCAAAAAACATAACAAACAAACAAACAAAATTTAAAAACTGAAGAAAATCTATGAAAGCTATTGTACAACCTTAATCACTCAAACATCTGAATCATGGGTGTTCCAGAAAGGGAGGAGAAAGGAAAAGGCATTGAAAATCTATTCAATGAAATAATAATGGGAAACTTCCCAGGTATTGGGGGACAGGTAGACTTCCAGATCCAAGAGGCTCAAAGATTCCAAAACAAATTCTATCCTAAAAAGGTCATCTCTAAGACACATTTTAGTCAAACTGGCAAAAGTCAAAGACAGAGAGAATTCTAAAATCAGATAGAGAAAAGTGTGAAGTCATCTAAAAGGGAGTCCCCACCAGACTAACAGCAGATTTCTCAGCAGAAACTTTACAGGCCAGAAGACAATGGGATGATACATTCAAAGCACTAAAAGGAAAAAAATGCAGCCAAGAATACTATACCCAGCAAAGATACACTTCAGAAATGAAGGGGAAAGAGCATATTTCCCAAACAAAAACTGCAGGAGTTCACCACTATGTGATCAGCTCTGCAAGAAATTCTCATGGGAGTCCTGCATCTGGAATCCAAAAAATGAAAATCACCACCATCAATACATGAGAAAGAACAAAACACACTGATAGAACAAAAATGGAAACAAGACAGAGAAAAAAACTATATCTTACCACTTCAAAAAAACAAAAAAACAAAAAAACACCTAAGACAAACAATAAATGGGAAAGAAAAAAACAAAAGCTATGTCAAACAACCATACAAAAATCAATAAAATGCTAGGAGAAAGACAATACCTTTCAATAACAATCCTAAATGTAAATGGATTGAATTTCATACTCAGTAGGAGTAAGACATAGACTGGCTGAATGGATTGAAAAACTAGGCCCAACTATATGCTTCGTACAATAAATTCACCTCAGCTATACAGACTCATACAGACTAGTAGTGAAAGGATGGAAAAAGATATACCACACAAATGGAAAAATGAGCAGGAGTAGCTATATTCTTATATCAGATAAAATAGACTTTAAACCAAAAATTATAAAAAGAGACAAAGAAGGCCATTATATAATGACAAAGGGAGCTATCGAGCAAGAAGACATAACAATCATAAATATATACACACCAAATACTGGAGCACCAAGATATATAAAGGAAACACTATTAGACCTAAAGCGAGAGACCAACCCCAATAAAATAACAGTTGGGGACCTCAACATCCCTCTTACAAAATGGGACAGATCATCTAGGCAAAAAATCAACAGAGAAAGACAAGAAATAAACTACACTTTAGAACAGTTGGATTTGGCAGACATTTATTTCATCCAACAACTATAGAATACACATTCTTCTCATCAGCACATGGAACATTCTCCAGGATAGACTACATGCTAGGACACATTGAGTATCAACAAACTTAAAAAAACTGAAATCATTTCAAGTATATTTTCAGACCACAACAGACTGAAACTAGAAATCAATAACAAGGAAAACTTTGGAAACTATACATATACATGGAAATTAAAAAAATATGCTCCTGAATGACCTATGGGTCAAAGAGGAAATCAAACAGGAAATCAAAAAACTTCTTGAAACTAATGAAAATTAAGACACATCATACCAAAACCTATGGGATACTGCAAAAGCCGTGCTGAGAGGGAGATTTATTGCAATAAATGCTTATAATCAAATGAACAGAAAGATTTAAAATTAACAACTTAAGGTTACACCTCAAAGAACTAGAAAAACAAGAACAATCCAATCCCCAAATTAGTACATGAAAAGAAATAATTAACATCTGAGCAGAACTAAATGAGATAGAGAACAAAACCCCCCCAAAAAGAAAAAAAGATTAATGAAACAAAAAGTTGAGTTTTTGAGAAGATAAACAAAATAGACAAGCCATAAGCCAGACAAACTAAAAAAAGAGAGAAGACCCAAATTACAAAAATGAGAAATAAAAAAGAAGACATTACACTTGTTACCACAGAAATAAAAAGAATCATTAGAGACTATTATGAAAAACTATACACCCATAAATTTGAAAACCCAGAGGAAATGAATATATTCTTGGACACATATAAACTACCAAGACTAAATCAAGAAGAAATAGAAAACCTGAACAGTCCAATAACAAGCAACAAGATTGAAGCAGTAATCAGCAGTCTCCCAACAAAGAAAAGTCCAGGACTTTTGGACCAATGGATGGCTTCATTGCTGATTTCTACCAAACCTTTAAAGGGGAGTTAATGCTGATCCTTTTCAAAGTATTCAAAAAAATTGAAACAGATGTGATTCTCCCAAACACAATCTATGAGACCAGCAACACACTGATATCAAAATCTGAAAAGAAAATTATAGTCCAACACACTTGATGAACACAGATGCAAAACTCCTCAACAAAATATATGCAAACAGAATACAGCAGCACATCAAAAAGATTTTACTTCATGACTAAGTGGGATTCATCCCAGGGATGCAAAGATGGTTTAACATACACAAATCAATAAATTTGAAACACCGCATCAACAAAATCAAGGACAAAACCATATGATCATCTCAACAGATGCAGAAAAAATCATTTGACAAAATTCAATATTGCTTCATGATAAAGACTCTCAACAAATCAGGTATAGAAGGAAAGTATCTCAACACAATAAAATCCATATATGACAAGCCCACTGTCAATATCATCTAGAATGGGGAAAAGCCAAAAGTTTTTCCTTTAAGAACAGAATCAAGACAAGGATGCCCACTCTCACCACTCCTATTTAACGTAGTATTGGAATTATTAGCCAGAGCAATCAGGCAAGAGAAAGAAATAAAGGGTATCCAAACAGGAAAAGATGAAGTCAAATTGTCCCTTTTTGCAGATGACATAATCCTATATATAGAAAAACCTAAAGTCTCTACAAAAAAACTCTTAAGAGATGATAAGCGAATTCAGTAAAGTTCCAGGATACAAAATCAATATACAAAAATCAGTAGTGTTTTCTTCCAACAAAGAAATAGAAGAAAAAGAAATCAAGAAAGCAAGCCAATTTTAACCAAGGACGTAAAAGATCTCTACAACGAGAACTACAAATCACTGCTAAAAGAAACTAAAGAGGACAAAAAAACGATGGAAAGACATTCTATCAAATGTTTAGAAGAATTCACATCATGAAAATGTCCATACTACTCAAAGTGATCTACAGATTCATTGCAATACCAATGATATTCTTCACAGAAATAGAAAAAACAACCCTAACATTCATATGGAACAAGAAAAGATCCCAAATAGCCAAGAAATCTTGAGAAACAATAATAAAGCCAGAAGCCTTACACTTACCTGACATCAAATTATACTGCAAAGGTATAGTAACCAAAACAGCATGGTACTGGCATAAAAACAAACACACAAACCAATGGAACAGAATAGAGAACCCCAAAATCAATCCTGTATTTACAGCTAGCTGATCTTCAACAAAGGCACCAAGATGTTAACATATGTTGGGGAAAGGACAGCCTTTTCAATATACTGTGTTGAGAAAACTAGATATCCATGTGTAGAAGAATGAAACTAGACCTGTACCTCTTACCACACAACAAAATCAACTCAAAATGGATTAAAGACTTGGAACTCTAAAACTCCTAGAAGAAACACAGGAAAACACTGCAGGATGTAGTACTGGACAAAGACTTTACTAATTATTAATAAGACCTCAAAAGCATAGGTAACAAAAGAAAAAAGAAACAAATGGGATTATACCAAAGTAGAAAGCTTCTTCACAGCAAAAGAAGTAATCAGCAGAGTCAAAGGTCAACCTACAGAGTGAGAGAAAATATTCACAAAATAAACACCTGATGAGGGATTAATATCCAGAACATGCAAGGAACTCAAACAACTTAGCAAAAAACTAAATAATCCGATTAAAAAATGGGCAAAGGCGCTGAATAGACATTTCGCACAGGAAAACATAAAAATGGCCTACAGGTACAGGGGAAAATGCTTAATATCACAAAGCATTAGGAAATGCAAATCAAAACCACAATGAGATATAACCTTACCCCAGTTAGACTGGCTATTATCAAAGACACAGAGAATAACAAATGCTAGCAAGGAGGCGGAGAAAGGGGAACCCTCCCACAGTGTTGGTGGCGCTGTAATTTAGAGCAGCCATTATGGAAAATGGGATGGAGCTTTCTCAAACAACTACAGATAGAACTACCATATGATCCAGCAATCCCACTACTGAATATATATCTAAAGGGATGGAAATCATCATGTCAAGGGGATACCTGTACGCTCATGTTTATTGCAGTGCTATTTACAATAGCCAAGATATGGAACCAACCTAAATGTCCATCAGTGGATGACTGGATAAGGAAAATGTGGTATATACACACAAAAGAATACCACTCATAAAAAAAGAATGTCATAAAAAGAATGAAATTCTGCCATTTGTAGTAACATGGATGATCTTGGAGAAAATTATATTTAATGATACAAACCAGGCACAGAAAGAGAAATACCAGTGTTTACTCGTAAGTGGGAGCTAAAAAGTAATAATTAAAAAAAAAAAAAAAAAAAAACAGAGAGAGCGAGAAAGAAAGAAAGAGAAAATAAATTGAACTTTCAAAAGGAGAGAACAGATCTGTGGTTACTACAGGTGGGAAAGTGGGAGGAGGAGGGGGGACAGCAAGAAACTGATTAATGGTCACAAAGATTGATTGTTTTGTAATGATGAATACATTAATTATCCTGATTTGATCATCACATGTTGTATTCAGGTATTGATATTCAACTCTTAACCCCACAAATATGTATAATCAATTATGTTTCCATAATTTTTTTTTTTTTAAATTGGAAAAAACAAGCAAACAACATGAAGAATTCAGTTTGGGTCTTGTTTCATGGATTCATGATCACACATCCTACAATCATAAGTACTGAGAAGGTAACTTTAACTTACCACCTCCTTTTGGTGTATTTTTCATGGCTTGCCAGTTTGTATACTAAGGCACCTGTCCACTAAGAGATCTATTCAAAGCACCAAAGGATTTCATAAAGATTTACGATGGGTAATTTGGGTTATCAGCTTCCAGGCACAGTCAACCGAAGCTAAGCCTTTTTTCATCACCTGAGGAGGAAAGCATCTGTTCCCCCAACCAACACCCTTTTTTTTTAACCTAATGGGAAATATCTGAATATCCCAGTCATTGTCCAGTTTGAGGTGGTTAGTTTCTATACTGATTAGAGTCTTCAAAGTATATGAATATGTATGTGTGTGAATATGTATATATGTTCAACCAAATAAAAAAGGGGGAAATTTTCGCTAGAAAATATACAACAAACAGGCCCTTTTTAAAAGTAGCTTAAGTCTGTTGGCAAGGTACAACACTTATGCCAGCATCTTTCAGTGTCACTCTCAGCTAACTGACCAGTCTTAAATTACCTATTTTGTTATACTAACAGAGAAGGAAATCATTTGAGAAAGGGTTGCTTAAAATTAATTGCACCTGCCTTGATTTTTGTAAATGGTAAAAAGCAGCAATATCTATAATTATGTTGCTTCAGAAAAAAGGACAGTGGCTATGAAAACCTTTTAGCATACCCTACGTGTCAAATCTGTGAACCAAACTACAGTGTCATATCAGTTTTGTTAGAGCACTGGTATGTAAAATTGTAGCAGGAGAGAGGTTTTTTCCTCCCCTTTTGGCTACTTAGATCAAAAGAAAGGTGCACACTTTACTTTTAATCCCATCACTTCACATGAGCCCAGACAGAACATCAAAGACAAGGTAGGTCGGTTTAACTATTTGCACTAACACATTGCAAAGTTGAAAATCTCTTCCTGATAGCTATCTCACTTTGAAACAGATTACCTTTGTGTTGTTCAGAGTCAATATTACTCTCTACTGTATTTTAATTTTCACTGTGCTTAAAAAGAAAAAGTATATACAAGATATGTGTTTTTGCCTTAGCATGTGAGCATACATTTATAGGACAATCTAATACTATTGGAATAAAATGCAATTTACATATACATTTTTTTTGGTTGGCTCAATTGTCCATCTCAATTTCACGAAAGGGAAGAAAGTGAATCAAATGCAGTTGCAAATCGTATTTGAGGAAGGCAATGCTTCCCCACATCTGATGTCTATTGAAAGCTCATGAGTAAGAACTTGAGCAACAAATCCTTTCTGTTCAAAAGATGTGTTGGTGAAGAAATTCTCAAAAAATAGCACACAATTCATCAGAAATCACACATTTCTTTTTCCAAGCCAGATGATAAAAGAAAGTTGCAGTTCTGAATTCTTTCCAAGGGGAACTAAATCTAAGTATGTAAAATAATTCATAAAGATTTTGCATTAAAAAATGAACCATATGCCATAAAGATGCCAAAAATATTTAACAACTAGATAGCCCGGGCACCAGATAATCAGAATGAACAATGGCAAAATAACTGGTACAGATGTATTGGTGTACAGCCCTAGCTTCAACAATGTCCCAAATTCTTAGATGAAATAATGCTGGTTTTGTGACAATACATGGTGGCTAACTTGAGATTTCCTGGTGACATCATTATCATCATTACATCAGCAAATACAAATGTTTGCTAAGTTTCTAACACTTGCAGTGGACTGCCATCAGTCTCTGGAGATACAAGGCGGCAGATATGTGTGAGATAGCACCAATGCCTTCATGACTTCTCCACAGGGAAGACAGACTGTGGATATACCTAAATACCTACAACACACAAATAAAAAAAGTAACCCATGCTTAGTGCCAAAGAGTGGTGTAATTCACAAACACTAGAGAAATTCTGACAATGAAGTTCTAGCTCAGGACTAGGAAAAACGGAGTCATCTCATGGAGAAAGAAGAAGTTGAATTTGCTTAAAGAAAGTACTGTACAATCTGGTCTTAGGTAAGAATTGAGAAGAGCATTGCTGGAAAATAGAACTTCGAATATCTACTAAAAGGAGGGGGAGAGGGGGAGAGGGGGAGAGAGAGAATGTATGTGTTTGGTGTGAAATCAAACTACCCTCACTTAACCTTCTCAGCAAATGTCTTTTACTTTTATTTTACCAATGAGGAGTTTGAGGCTCAGGGAGATTAAATAACTTAAGACCACGTATCTGTAAAATGGTACATCCAAGATTTAAATCCAGATCTAGTCCATCTAAAGTTCATGTTCTTTCCACAGTATCATAATGGATCAACTAGAGGGTATTTGTGCAAGCATCAAAGTGCACAAAGGTAGAAAGAAATGTGGATGATATACTTGGAGAGCCATAAATGTTTCCACTGGAATTCATAGTGAGAAAAAGTGAGAGATAAGGCAGGCAGAGAGAGACTACCACTTTAGGGGGCAGGCTAAGGAATGTAGCTTTCATTTATAGGAAGTAGTAACTAGGGATTTTAACATAATAGGGTTATATTGGGTGATGTTTTCAGGTTACTTTAGCCATACTGCATAGGAAGGATTGGGTGTGGAGGGAGAGGAAAGAGGTCAAGGTGAGATGCAGAGCATAAACCATTATACTACTCCAAAAGTAAGGTCATGAGGGCTTTTATTATGTTAGCTCCAGCAAGAATTCAAGAGAGAGCCAAATGAGAGACACATTTCTAATCGGTTACAATACATGGTCAGTTAGGAGACTGAGTATACTTAATTAGGAGAGTGCACATACTCAGAAAAAAGGGCAAAGGTGGTATTTAGGCAATCTTTACGCAACGGCTTTCTTTTCTGTGCTGTTATAAGGTACCTATAACATTTATAGCAATGTTGAGTTCACCTTTCTGAAATTTATGATCAAATCATCATGCAAGGATTTTAGAATTCTACAAATTTCCCTTATTTGGAATAAAATGTATATAGAGATTTCTGAAGTGCCAGGTTGGTTCTATTCCATATTGAGTAGTTTTCTGACAACTAACTGGTATCACCCTAACTTCTTTACATTTCTAACAATATTCTATAACCTCATATAAATTTCCAGCTTGATTCTTTTTTGTCAAATATTTGATATGTATTCCATTATAAAAATTAAAGGTAATTATGAAGAAAGAATAATTTGTTTAGAAAACTGTGCATGGACTATCGGATCATCTGGAATCATCTTGGTTATATACATATATAACATTAGCTAATTGAGTACCAAGGTGGCTTTCTGTCACCCTATATAGTAAGACGAAGATTTTTGTTCTATATTTGTGAAGACATCCACCTATTTGCCCCAACTACCAGAGAGTCAGTGAAGCACTTCTGTGAAAGTAATAAGACAAAACAGGAAAAAAAAAAAAATAACTACTTATCTGAAAATTGCATTCCTTGGATAACTTAGAGGATTTAGTGACAGGGCATGGCAGGATTCCTTTTGCACATATACTGTACATCTGACCTTATCTCTCTGTAAGTCTGAATGAATATATCTATTTCTATATCTATCTACCTACCTACCTATCTATACACCTATTCAGAGGGCAAAACAAACAATCAGACCAGTTTGACATGCTTTGTAGGTTAACAATGATGGCAACATGTGCAAGTGGGTATTTGCTGCTACTTAGTAACATTTTACAGTAGTACTCTTCCAGGAGTTTAATATTATTACCATTATATTACTATAATACTTAGAAAGAGACAATAAGAAGGAAATTAATAGTTGCTTTTCATTTTTTAAACATGTTTCACATTGTTGAAGTTAACCTGATGTGGCATTAAGAGATGAAAAACAACACAATATCAATCACTCAACAATGCAAAGAAATTGTAACTTGAAGAAAGTTATTATATTACTATTAAAGGAATTACCAAATCATTCTCTGTCATTTGATCAGTTGTTGGGAAGTTCACTGAGTTTTTGAAGAATGAAATAGGCTGGGGTTTCAGAACAGATGATAGAATGCTGCTTCTCACACTGCTTTGAAATATATTTTAACAGTGAAGGCACAAAGTATATACGAAGTGTCCAGTGGAGACCTCACCAGATTAGCAACTGAAAAGCAATAGCAGAGAGGCCCTGGGAAGCCAGCAAATTAACGTGGAGCTTGATGAACATACTCAACCAACCAGGGAATAACATAACACATTATATAGCCAAGTGATGAATTTAGTGATTAATGTGCATGGACTATTGGAATTCAGAGAAGAAAAAACCAGTGTAGGATGGAATAGTTCGTGATAATTACATGCCACCAACAGAGAATGGGTCTTTCTATGTCTTTCTTTTTCTTCCAAATATTCATTCATTTAACAAATATTTGCTGAGCATTTACTACAAGCCAGGAGCAGAGACAAATAAGGTAGAAAGATCCCTATAATGTCTACAGGTTATTTGAGGCTGGTAGGGCTGTGTGAAGGGCCATTAAACCAATAGGTACATAAACAAAATTATTATAATTGAGATTATACCAAAAAGTATCACATTTCTACAAAGAAAAAAAATGCAGCTTTGAAGTATATATCATGGGTAACATCATGGTCCTATAAAATAAACCAAATGGTCAAAAGTCCCACCACAATTTAACTTTGTTTCATTAGATGTTGGCCCATGATCCCAGATCAGTGGTACAAAGAAGTGACATGGTCTCCGTTCCCCTTATCTACCACCTCCCACCACCATCTCTCTCTCTCTCTCTCTCTCTCACACACACACACACACGCAAACTCACACACACACACACAGAGGTCTTATCTGTTATACACATTCATTTGCACATAGGAACATCTACTTTATAGCTCGTAAAGAGATGGGGTAGCTAAATCTTCAGAAGAAAGTGGAGACACAGTTTGCCTACTGGTGTTAGCATTTGCTGTAGCTATTCCTGGCACTGGGCAACACATGTTTTTAATAAACTTGTAAAAACAGTGTAGATCTAGCTGTAAATATGTTTTGCTTGGTAATGCAGGCTGAATATAATGATTAGGATGACAGTTGTGGGGTTTTTCTCCCCTAAAAAAATCACCGTACAATACAAAGAGAAATAGTTTGAATGATGAGGCCCAAGACGGTATCATGATACCAATAGTGTGTTGATAATTATTGTTTATGATGACAGTCAACTTACAGTAAAAACATGCTGCTGTTTTCCTTGTTCACAGTATTACACATTTTGTTTAGTCTCTTAGAAATATGCAGCTCCATGTGAAGTAGCCTATATCTATAATTAGAACTAAGCCACACAATCAGATGCCTGTCAATATTGTGGCAAGCAGCTTAAAAACAGAACAAAAATTGAAGTTACTGCTACATGACTTGGAAAAATTACTTTTAAAGCAATATATTTTAATTTTCACTATTATCAGCAAAATATAATTGCCACGAAATATATAAATAGTTGGTAAAAATATATACATAAGTAAATTAAATAAAATAATGAGTATTATCACTAATAGGACATTAACTTTCAGTAAGCTAAATTCAAACTTGGCATAATGTCATTTAAAAATTTATGTAGTTATTCAACAGAAACTTCTGAGATTTTAGACTTTGCTTCCTAGTACTAACAGACGTAGTGTATATAAACCCATTTATTACTTGTCAAAATAGCTCTTCTTTTATAGGCTAAAGAATTATTGTGGGAACACCATTTAGAATAGACTCAAATACAGAATAATGTTAGCAACCTAATTTCATGATAAACTATCAGAGACCAATATTACTTAGATTTGGAATATCTGAGCCAAATTATGTATTTAGTATATCAGGAGAAACCTATTATATACATAAGTGGACATAATTAATTAAGCCACCTATTTAATAGACATGGTAGGCACATAATAAGTTTATCATTGGTAATGTGGGAGTAAGAGGGAAGAAAGAAATAAAGATTTACAAAACAAAATTCTGTCCTCTGGAAACCAACCAACTACCAAACATCTATATTATCTTATTACCAAATAATAATAAATACCTAGATTTGAAATTAAGTCCTCATTAAAATTAATACAGATTAATTCTAAAGGCTTGATACTTCTCTCACTGTCATATTTTTGTTTCTCTGTTGCCAAAACATAACTAAGAGATATATTATTAAATTAATGATATGTAGAGGGTAAGGTAAATTGTTAGAACATAACAACTTCCTTCAAATTTTAGATGTGCTCTCAAGAGAAAAATGTTCTATGTGTCCCCAAAGGGCACTGGTAGGAAAAGTGAAGAAAGCTATAAGAAGAGGGATTTTGGCTCTAGAGAAAAATAAATTCTAATAATCAAAGGTGTTCAAAAAATAAATCAACTGCTGTAGTAGGTAAAAAGTTTCCAACTACTGCAGGAAACAAGTATCCGCTGGGCATCCACTTGGTGGAGATGGTGTAGAGACTATCAACACAGTTAAGAGGGGTGCTTTTATGATTCAATGGATTAAATGTTAGCAATAATCATGACAGTAATGGTGACAGATTTATAAAGCATACAATTTGAATTTGAGACAAAAAGGAAAATTGATTTTTTAAAATCCACTTTTCCTTCATTCTTATTTTAAATGACAGTAACTGAAAATTAACAGTTTACCCAACTTTTATAAAAATCTAAAAATCTTTCCAAAAATAGACTTGAACCTTTTTTTTTGTCAGTAGTCAGCTGACTACTATGGAGCATTTGGTTCATTTTCCTTTCAGTCAGTGCATGCACATGCACACACAGACATTTAATGTAGTTATTTTTCATTTCTTTCTTGTTGAAATGAATTAGAATAGCCTAGCCTAGCCTAGCCTAGCCTAGCATAGACATATTGTTCTGCAGCTTTGTTTTTGTTTTTCACTTAACAATATATCACAGACATCTTTCTAATCAGTAAATATGAACTTACTTCATTCTTTTTAACAAGTACATACTATTTCACTAGAGGTATATACCATAATCTATACTAATAGATATTTAGGTTGTTTCTAAAATATTACTTCAGAAATACTGCAAAAGATTACAGTCATCCTTGTATATTCATCTTGATATTATGCCAGTATTTCTTTAAGAAAGAAAACTAAAAATGCGTTTATTAGATCATAGAGCATGCACATTACAAATTTTGATAGGTGCTGCCCAGTTGCCCTGTAGTTGTATCAATATCCTAACAACTGGTTATGAAAACACCCATTTCTTCACACCCTTGCCAATATCAGATGCTATCACTCTTGCTATTATTTTATTAATTTAATAGTTAAACTATGTATATATGCAAGAGTACTTCAAAGTTCAGGGAAAATGGTGTAGCCTTTATGTAAAATGGTATGGAGGTTACTCAAACAATTACGGATAGATCTACCATATGACCCAGCTACTCCATGGCTGGGAATATATCCAGAGGAATGGAAATCATCATGCCAAAGGGATACCTGTACTCCAATGTTTACTGCAGCTCTATATACAATAGCCAAGAGTTGGAACCAGCCCAAATGTTCATCATCAGATGAGTGGATAAGGAAATTGTGGTATATCTAAACAATGGAATACTGCCCTGCTATAAAAAAGAATGAAATACTACTATTCACAACAACATGGATGGACTTAGAGAAAATTATATTAAGTGAAACAGGTCAGGCACAGAAAGAGAAATACCACTTGTTCTCATTTATTTCTGGGAGCTAAAAATAAATAAATAAGTAAATATACAAACAAACAGAGGGTAAAGGGGGGAAGAAGACACAACAATCAAAACAATTCCTTGAACTTGTTAAGACAAGTGAACAGATATGATCTACTGGTGGGGGGAGGGGAGAGAGAGGAGGGAAACAGGAACAGGTAAAGGGACATGAAAATCAACTACAATGTATATTGAGAAGTTAAAATAAAATAATAATAATAATAATAAATAAGTGGAAAGACTTTAAAAAAAGGATAATAGAAATTTTTCCACAAACTTTTTGAAGTACCCTCGTATATTGCTTATAGTTAGGTATATATATATAGTTTACAGAATATATAAAGTTTACAGTGTGTGTATATATATGTGTGTGTGTGTATATATGCGTATACTTAAAACTGAGTTTTCCTGATCACTGCCATGGACAAGATATCATGACAGCACCATGAGTTGCAAAGAAGAACATGCTGTTTCTCCTCATAATCTAGTCGGTAAGACAGAAAAAAACAAACAAACACACAAAAGGAGGGCTAATAAACCAAAGCAGAATAAAGAGTAGCTGAGACAGAAAATGCTGTGTGAGGAGGTAGAAGCGACTTGAACTGAAATGGCCACAGATTTTAGCAAGCAGGATGGATATAAATAGAGCTATGAGAATGGGCAGGTCCCTGAAGGGCAAAGAAAAGGTGGAAGAACAGTCTAGGTAGGAGCGACCAGTTACGATACTGGTACTAGATTAGTTTAGCTAAAGCAGAAGATATAAGCAGTTGAAATAGGTTCAAACTTTATTCTCTCTTACACTGCTTTATTATTTCTTCACTTATAATTACCCCAAATTATATAGTTATATATTATATAGGTATAGTTTGCTTGTTTATTGCCTATGTCCTCACTGCTCCAAAGAGGTGAATGATTTGTCTTGTTCACTGCCCAATCTCCAGAAGCTGAACAATGCCAGCACGTAGTAGGCCCTCAGAAATGGTGTTGCTGAAGGAATGAATGTCATGCTGAGGTCACTCTGAGAAGAGCCGGAAATGTTAATGAGTCTGATTTACTGGAAATTGGAAAATAACAGGATAAAACTAGGGCTGTGAGGTGATGAGACACAATGGTGTTTGTGGGGATTTAGCCTGGTGTTATTATGCAGGATGAGCTGATCTGGTGGCAAAACCAGAAGGCCAGCAAGGAGATTATTACAATATTAATAATAATACAGGGGTCACGAAAACAGACCTGAGAATGGGTGGAAAGAACATCCTGAAAAGAAGAGTGAAAATACTTGATGACCAAATGACTAATAATAATTACCATAAATGAGTGCTTAATATGTGCTTGTTTCGTGTTAAGTAGTGCACATACATTTATTTAATCCTGTGAGACAGGTATTATTCTCAGTTTTTAAAATGAGGAAACTGAGACACAGAAAGGTTAAGTAACTCACTCAAAGTCACACAGCTAGCAAGTCACCCAGCAGGAATCATTTCTTATTCTGTGTCTGTAAAGCCTGTGCACCTTCCCTTACCTTAAAGGAATAAACTTGGGCTATGGATGTATGAGAGGTGATCCTCGTCATACAATGATACTGCACATACAAATTCAGGTCCAAACTCTTGTATTCCCCAGGTAAAAGAAACAATCAAGTATGTGGTAGTTCGGTGTTTTCATGACCAATTAATGGGTCATGAAATCAGTTTAGTGAGTCATGATCAGCATTTTAAAAACAAATAAATAGATAATATAAACAGAAAAAAAAAAAAAAAAAACATTAAAAGGAATTGCCCAGAGAATTGTTTCATGAAATTTTTGTTTCAGATATATATACATGTGTGCACTGGATCACAGTGTTAAATGTATTTTCTTGCTGTGGGTTATAGTCAAAACAAAACAAAACAAACAAACAAAAAAAAAACTTTAAAAGCTACTCTGCCAGATCATCTTATTGCCAATCTTCTCTAAAAATAAGAATTTAGTTGGGTATCTGCAAAGAGGCAGTGGACCAGAACATAAAGTCACAATAGATACTCTAAGCCTTGGTAAAATAATGGCAAAAATCTACCACGCTCACACACGTGCGTGCACACACACACACATACACACACACACACATTGACATATGTTTTATTATTCAACAGCTTTCTCCTTGGCTGCCATAACAATAATATGCATGTTCTACTGAAAGATTAATAACAATACCTTGCAACTGGATGAGGTGTCATAGTTTACCAAGTGCTTCACACACTACATCCTCACAACAACCTGGTGTATTTTCCATCCTTATTCTCAGAATGAAAAATCTGTGTTTCAGAGTGGCAGAGCCAGGACTTGAAATCAAGGACTTCCACCTCTAACTCCAACCTCCTCCTTCCAGCACAGCAAAGCAAGTTCAGCTGAGCTGTTTCTTCTGGACTTCATTTAGCCAAGGCCAGGCTGAGAGTCCACTAACTATTTGCCCTTTGGCATATTCAGGAGCATTAAGGCCACCCCATTATTGTACCAAGGAATTAGAAGGAAACAAACCACTTCAGGTACAGCTGTACCAAAGCCACTCCATGAAAAAAAGATGTTAAAACAAAATCTCCCCACCCTGACTCAGGTCCTTAGGAGAAATGGAAAAAGAAGCCCCATAATTGGAAGACTCAGCAGAGCAAAGGCTCTTTGCTCACTCTAATAAATATGTTTGTGAAAAGAAAACTATAAAGGGAATTCTATTTTCCCACTAACTTCTGCAGCCTCCCAGAACGTGAGAGCTGGCAGGTGACTGAGGGATCATTTAGTCCAGTCTCACATTTATAGAAGAGGTATCAGAAGCCCAAAGAGGTTAAGTGGGTGAGCCTAAAGTCACACAGCTAATAAGTACCAGAGCCCCCATGAACAAAATCTTGCTAACACACATATTCTTAGATAAATCACAGCTTACTTAAGAAATGTTAAAGAGGTGTGGATTTAGGGTCAAAAACTGTTGGCTGCGAGGATTTTGCCTCGTGTTACTTGAAGACTGATGAACTGGTTTGACCTGACCTGTACTATGGGGCTGACACAGCCTTTGAACTTCAAGTAGCCCTGACTCTTCCCACGGGCAATGCTCTGAGATCAGCTGTTCTAGCATCGGCATTCCTAATCTCTGCCCGAGATGCCCCCCAGAGACAAGATGCCACCCCTTACTCCAATGCTGGAATACCATTCTTCCTCCCTCCTTACTTGGCTTCCCTTAAAGCCAAAATCTTTCATTAGTTCATAACGTTGACAAGTGTGGTATCCATTGATTAAAAAGGTTAAAAATAATATACATTTTAAAGATACTGTTTTATGATACATATCTGTCTCCGGGGGCTGTTGTTTAATAAGATATT
Source organism: Cynocephalus volans (assembly GCF_027409185.1). Classification (NCBI taxonomy): domain Eukaryota; kingdom Metazoa; phylum Chordata; class Mammalia; order Dermoptera; family Cynocephalidae; genus Cynocephalus; species Cynocephalus volans. The sequence goes on from NC_084460.1 coordinate 214,306,817, forward strand.
TTAACATCCAAAATTGGCCGCTAAAAGCTTGAAACTACATCCAACTTATGTTTGATGCTCTGTAACTAAGAAACAACTCTTGAAAAGGAAAAAGAAGATAAAAAATGAACTTAAGCTAGCAAAGTAGATGCCAAGTTCAGTCCCGTGAGCTGAGAAAAACTTCCAATCAGTTTGTAAATGAGGTAAAGGACTTATGCGCTTGTAAATATTTATTGTTGCTAAGTTTCATCACTGTTAATATACAGGTAACAGATGACATTTTGTCCTTTGAAGTGAAATACCCACTTAAGTGATGACAAATATTCACCTCTCTGAAATGGAACACACACACATACACACCCCTCTTAAGAGTTTTATCCTCTAAAACTGACCATTCAGATGGAATTTTTTACATAAAGAATTAAAAGAAGAATAAAAAGATCATTAGCTTTCATGTTCCATCCCAAGTTGGATATTTTACTTAGCAAAATGTATACTTTTTCAAGGTCCTTTTGTTCTTATCTCAGAATTTGTGAAGAGGTCATGGCAAAGCAAAACAGGAAAGGTGAGACAGAAGGACTGAGGCATCCTCCAGAACTGCTCACAAGGGCAGGGCCAGCACTAAAGAAATGGATTCAGCTACAGGGGGCAGGAGTCACTGGGTGCAGCCAGGTGGGCACAACAGTGGGAAGTGGCAACTACCCTACTTCTCCCTTAGCCTTGAGTTCCAGAGCAGGATCTATTAATAGGATCCACCTACAAGCCCTGGTTTACTCTAGATCCTGAGGCAATCATGTCTGGATCATGAGAGACACCTGGAACCTGAGCCTCATCAGATAAAAAGGGAAGAAAGTCATCAAGTGGCAAAATGGAGAGAGGCATACATATAATGGTTAGAATTGAACCTGGGATCCAGACCTTCTAGGATTAAATACTGGCTCCACCCCTTACTAACTTTGTGAGCTTGGGCAAGTTACCTCACCTCTCTGTGCCTCAATTTAGCTGATTCAGAGAGTTGTTGTGAAGATTAAATTAGCTGATACATTAGCTAATACATGGGAAGTTCTTAGAACAACTCCTGACACGTAGTAAGTGCTATACCGCATAAGTATTACTACACAGTAATACCTTATTATAAAGGGAGCAGCCAATAGCAAACTGTACCTGACGCTGGAATACTGCCATATATTCTGATTTTTCAATAAACACCAAAAATTCAGAATTTATGTGAAATGTCAAGACTTTTAAATGTCGGAAACTAATTCAGGTTTGATTTATTTTTAAAGAACTATGTTGTCTGAACAAAACATGTCTGCAAGCTGGATGCATCCTGAGGGCTACAGTTTATAATGGTGGCCAAACAAATTTTCGATCAAAACTTCAGTGTCATCAGCCTCTTCTGCTTCACTCTTTGCCATAGCACTTCTCACCATCTGACACGCATTGTACTTTTTTATCATCTGTCTTTCCTCATTCACACAAGAATGTGGCTGTTGGGGTAAAGATTTTTGTTTTGTTCGCTGCTATATCCCTATATCGCAGCAGTGTATGGTATATAGTAAGTGCTGAACAGGAGTTGAATGAGTAGTCTCACCTCAGTCCTCACCATCTCCCACCAGGGCTGGCCCAGTCTACCCACAATCCTTCCTTTTAGCAGACTGAGTCTCACAAGCAGAGAGAGGACTACACGTTTCGGCACTAGAGTGAATTGAGGCTTTCCGGAGAGAGTTTAGTAGGCTCAGCTTTGAAAATCTACAAAAAACAGGTTAAGTAAAATGTCTGAGAGATAGTGGTGATGAAGAATCCAAGAATTTTTCAAAATAGTTAACAAAATCATCACAAATGTCTTCCAATAAAACATTTTACAATGGTAAAACAATCTCTCTCTCTCTAAAGAAAATTTTGACAAGGTGAATCTCTGTATATTAAGATGGTTTAACTTCCATCTGGAGATCCATCCAAAACTGTACCTTTGTGTAATATCTGAACAAAGGCAATTAGAGTCAATTTCTAATAATGGTTCTAAAGTGTCCACAGTGCCTACATATTGTTTTTAAATATCAAGGTGAGCATGACATTGAATTTCTTTATAGACCAGAAAAACATGTGTACATTGTTACTTAAGGCAAATTAAATGGCTACATGGCAACTAAATTGATAGAAAATAATCAATTTTAAAACTCACCTTTCATGTAGTGGAAAACTTTCTTGAACAACTCTATCTGCCCATCTGTCCATCCAATCATCTACCTATCCATCCATTATGCTCTGTAAAAAACTGCTGTACTTTATTTTTTACTTATTTATTTTTTTGACCAGTAAGGGGATCGCAACCCTTGGCACAGTGTGGTCCGCACCACGCTCAGCCAGTGAGCACACCGGCCATACCTATATAGGATCTGAACCGGTGGCGTCGGCGCTACCAGCACCGCACTCTCCGAAGTGAGCCACGGGGCCGGCCCATTTATTTTAAACTAACACTACCTATTATTCACCAAGTGATTGAGAGACCAAGACGTGGAAGAGGCAAAGTATCAAACGTGAATGAGACACAAGACACACAATTCTTGCCTTCATGGAACTTCTCGTCTTCTGTGGGGACCAAACACTAAATAAATACCTAAAAAATCATGACAATCTTGACTGCTTACCTTTCACGTACAATAGTCCCAGTCCCTATGAATGGCAACCTGACCTTCAACTGCATGTGCGGTGTTTCCTGCTTTTACTTTCACTTTGACCATAGTGGAGTTTTTCTAACCAGTAACATGTCTATGTGGATTTCTAAAGCTTTAATTATTGCAAGAGAATATACCTTTTCTAGATTTCTTGAAAGAATTTTTTTTTTCAGGTTTCAGTATTTGGAAAAATACAAATTTCCCAAGAAATGCTGAGAAGAAACTCCCACATGGAAACACTATCCATGGATTATAGTGTGAATAGGGAGGATCTATCAATTAAGAATAGCTTTTCTGATATAAACAAAATAGATTGGTTAGTACAGAGAGAGTAGGATACCAAAGGTCAATGTAAAGGCTACAAAAAGAAGTCTACAAAGAAAAATTGGATGGAGGAGAAGTGCTGCCTCTCATTCTCCTTCCTGGGATTTCCCTCTTGCTCTGTCCAATCTTCCTTTGGACTCTAATGTTTGACTAGTAGACTTGATCCTGCTCCCCCTTTCACTCTACGTATTCTGTCAGGGGTTGCAAACTCAAATATCAATAGGTGCTAAGCAGGTAACATAAACAGGAGAAATGAGTTGGTTGGGTAATCTGGCAAAAAAAGAGTACACTATCTATTGGTCAGCCTTTTCTTAACCCAGCACATTGTTGCTATCTTGGAATGCAGGCCCCAAATCACTACATCTAGATTAACATGTAAAATCCATGGATTAAAAAAAAAGTGCAAATTAAATAAAACAAATTTTAGAGCTCTATATAGCCTAAACACCAATTTCTAGCTTCTAATTTATATTGTTACAAGTTTAAAATCTTTATCTTCAGCTCTAACGCTCTCCAGGGTTCTAGAGACACGTATTAAACTTCCAACAGGGTATGTCCAGAGGCGCCCCAACCTTTTAATCCCAATCCTTGAGCTCAAAACTGTTTTCCACAATCTTGCTCATTTCTCCTGACTTATTTATCTTGTTGAATGGCACCATCTGTCACCCTATGTTCCACCTTCACCCTCCCTTTGTTTTGGCCATCCCCATTCAATCAACCACCAAGCTTCACAGAGTCTCCTCAACCCCTTGTCCTTGTCCCTTCATCTATTCCAGTCCAGAAAATTAGTACCTTACTTCAACTATTATAATAACCTAATAGTTTTCTCCAATTTAAACTCACAAACTCCATCACAGCCAAATATATAACAAGGAAAGTTGGTATTGTCCCATTCAAATATCTTTGTTGGCTCCTAGTATCCTACAGGATAGAATTTTACTCCTTAATAAGCAGAGCCCTCAGATTCTGGCCTCTGACTGCTCATCCAGCCTTATTCCATTCATTCCAACCTTGTATCATAGCTTTGCAGAACTATTTGTTTCTACCTGAACATGCTGTAATTTCTTGTGCCTCTATCTTTTATAGTTTCTCTCCCCTTTGCCTGAAATACCCTCTCACTGGCGCCCTTATCTATATAGTCAACTCCTGCTCATCCTTTAAGCCTCAGGTCAAGCCATCCCTGTCTTCCCTAGGAAGATTTAGGTACTCGTTTGAATACAACTGTACCCAAGCAAACGCAGACTAATCATTAAGGCTAGAAAAAGAATAACATCATTCATCTTTATATCAGAGCATTTGGTACACCATCTGGCACACTGTGTTGGCTTCATAAATATCTGTTAAATAAAGGAAGAGTGAACTATGGGTTTTTAGAAGAAAGTATGCATAGTTGGGGAAAAGAAAAAAAAAGGAAGGATTTGGATTGGAACGACCTCTGTCTCGACTACTGCCAAAGTCTTCCATCTAGTCTACCAATCATCAAATCATGTCTCATCCCTGTTTGACCCTCCATTGGCTTCCCAGTGAACTTAGAATAAATCCAAACTCATCACTATGACAAGGCCATGCCACCTTGACAGGCTTGTCTCCTACCTCTCCCTTTCTTACCTGGGCTTATTGCCATTCTTAGAATGTGTCATTTGTTACTTCTTCTGAGGGGAATGCTCTTCCCCCTATTGCTTATTCCTTCTTGTCATTGAGAAATTAGCTAAAATGCCATCTTCTCAGAGACATCATCTCCAATCACTTAATCTAGCTACCACCCCTACCCCCGAGTCATTGCTCTTTCTCTATTTTTGTTACTCTATTTTCTTTTCTTCACAACCTTTAACAGTATCTGAAATTACTTTAAATTTATTTTCAGTCTCTACCACCAGAATGCAAATTTTATTCACCATTTTGTGCCTGTCTTTTTTTTTTTTTTAATAATATTTACATTTTGCCATCAGTTCTCAAGAAGTAATAAAAAAGAATTTCATCAAACTTATTGATCTATAGGATTTGGCACCACTGAAAAAAAAGTTTGAGTATAACGAATATATAAAACACACAAATATAGACTATGTGGCTATAAGAATAATCTAAGCTAAGCATCTTAATCAAACAAAAGGATAAAACTGCTATCAGATCTAGATAGTCTCATAGTTGTGGCTTTCTCTACAACCAAAATTTGTAATCTCCTCTTGTAGGCAGAAGCTATTTTGCTAGGCTATAATTTTTAAATCATTCTTAACCGAATATCTCTGCATGGAGAAATCATATGACTTGTCTTTTAAGAAAAGGAAATTATTGAAAATTAAGCTTTCAAAAATTCTGTGGGTTTGACTCCAAAATAACTGTTAATGTCCAAGCATGTAAAAAGAAACAAATTAACAATTGCCATTTCACAGCTCTCAAAATGTTTATAAACGTACAGCCTATTTCTTTCTAAAAATATGAATATCAATATTTTTTTTCATTTTAGTAATGGTTTGCGTTACCTTTAGGTAAATCAGTATTGAAAAATAATTTTAGAGAATCACGTCATCATATAAAAAGTAATACTATTTTAGTGAACTGCTCTTTTTATAACCTTGAAGTTATAGTTCCCAATATAGTGTGTATGTTGGAATGTTAGAATTTAAATATTTATATAATCTAGAAAAATAAGGCCAAAGTATTTTGAAATGACATAATTTCATTTTTATAGCTGGGAAGTTCAAGCAAACAAAATATTTATCTTATCCAGGAACTCTACTCTTCTTTTATAATTCATATTTTATAAGTGACGTGATTTTCATCAGTGTATGAGAATTTGAATGACTACACATTCACTGTGCTTCTCTTCTGAACAAAGCTACTTTTGAAACCTACAACTTCCCTCCACTGCTGCATTTTCTTTGAATTGCCCCATTAATTAGATGGCCTGAAATGTAAATAAAACCTCCAATTTGTAAAACTATATCATTAAAACCTAAATATAAATTACTGTTGAATCATTTGGTTGACATCGTCAGATGATGACGATGAAGGTAATAATAAATAACAAAAATGCCTCCTCCTCTACTAACATTTATTGAGGGCTTATGACCCAGGTGCTATGTTTTACCTCATTGTAAAGGAAAGGGTATGAAGTAGGTACTATTAATACTGCCACTGGACAGATGAGGAAACTGAGGCATAAAGAGGTTTAATGGCTGCCCTACCTTACAGGCCTGGGTCCAAACCCAGGCAGTCTGACTCTAGAACCCTTGCTCATAAACACTATATTATTTAGTTAGAAGTAATGCATGGGAAGCTTTTAAAACAGAGTCCGCCCTGGGTAAGTTCTTAATGTTAACAGTTATTACACTGTTTCTAAACTTAATCATCCATTTCACCATAAGAGATATATCCTGCTGATGGTATTCTTTTTATTCACAAATATAGCAAAAACCTGCATTTTACTGAGGGTTTTCTAATTTGTCTCTAAAAATGATAACCACCATCTAAAAATTACAACATTTCAATGTAATAATTAGGTAACATTTTTTCAGGTTTGAGATAGGTACAGACAATTACTATTCTCAATTTCTATAGAAGACCTAGAGTTAGAAGGAAGCTAAGTGACTTTCTCAGGGTTCTACTCTTAATAATAGAATTTCTTCTTCCTATGAGAAATTCATTCCCTGTGGTTCAGGAACAGCCAACTTCTTGACAAGAACCCATCCCGGCACCTTCCGCTTTGAGGGGTGTGGAGTGGGGAGGGGCTTACAAAGGTCATGTAAGGCCAAACAAGTACCTATCCAGCCCCAGTCTACAGTAATTAGTACAGGGATGTTGTTTTAGCCAATTAGAGTCATTTTGAGATATTTTTGCCCGGGAGGGCTATCAGATAAGATCTCCCTATCCCCTAGTATAAAATGGTAAAATTGGAACAACTAGAGGCCTTCTTATCCACTACATGGAAAAACTCATTCTGAGAGACAAGGAGAAAGCTCTGACACAGCTTAAGTCCTTCAATCCAGCCATGCATGACCAAAGGACAGCCCTAGATAACTCAGATATTTGATCATATAAATTACAGCTCTGCCTTTAAGTTTGATTGAACTAGCTGAAATTGGGTTTGTGTCACTTGCAACTTTCCACCGTCAAAGATTGCTATTATTTTTCTTCATGGTCTTTGTATTTTTTTAAACATTATATACCAAATGCCTCTATTAATTAAAAATCAACTTGATTTATTAAGAGGAAACACAGATTGATAAAGTTCTTGGAATTTTATCAATGGAATTCTGAAGCCTGATTAAGTGTGTAATCTATGTTATTTAAAAAATTGTTTTTGAATAGTAAAAATATCTCAGAATAGCTCATTTTTGCTTTAAAGACCCCTCAAAAACTAAGGAACCTTGATTAGTAATTGCTGCTCTAGAGGCTAAGCAACAAAATAAAACAAAGAAAAATACTTGCCAGCTCTTGAGTTGAAACTATTTCTATACTTTCAAAAAACTCCATGAATTCACTGTGCCTTAACAACAAAACTTCAAGGAAGAGAAACAATGTGCCTTAGTAATCTGAATAAAATATTCAAGTGCCATGAAAATTAACATCTAAGCCCTGAATTTAGGGTATGCCTAACGAAAATCAGGCAGAGAAGCTAATGGGAAATTTAACACAGGCCAAATGTCATTTATTGTTGTAGGAAATATACTATATTACATACAATGTTTCTGTGTCCTGGCCAATGACCTATAGTAATAACACTTTGTTGACCTTATTATAAAAATAATTTTTCAAGAACTTCTTTAGACCTTTTTGATGCCCTGCCAAATCACATAACTTTTCCTTCTCCTGCAAAAATCCAAAAGTAAGCAATTGCCACAGCACTACGTGTTGAGAGATTTTTTTGTTTTCTCACTTATATTTCTGGATTTGTTCTTTGATAGTAAAATATTAAAAGTAAAAGAAATGCTTATTGCATTAATTTATTCACCTTGGTTTTGTCTTTCCTGCCTTATCTTGATCCTCAAGACACCCTTTCTAGAAGGCTCAACAACTTTTCCTCTAATTCCTGTCTGAGGGAGAGAAGAATTGTGAAGAAATAAAAATAATTTTTCATTACTAATTCAGTAAAAGAGTCCCTTTTACAGTCTTCAAGCATAAATAATAAAGAAAAATCAGCACCTGATTCTTCACTGAAGCGTAAGAAGCAATGCAAAAACACTGACTACTTAAGAGGAAACCTAATTCCAAAGCTGCAGTGAACAAGGAACGGAAAAAAATAAAAACAGAGACATTTTATAGAAGAAAGTATAAAAGTAGCAGACAGCTGATTCTGGCAAAAGATAAAGGAGATATGGTAAAAGCATTGGATTTCATTCATTCTACATCACCCACATTCTGAAAAACACAGGGGCTGTGGTCTGTACATTAGAAAGCAGATTGATTACATTCAATCCGGATAGAAAGAACATCTCTTTCAAATTATTATTGTGTCTTAAACTTATTTAGAAAATTATTCTCTAGAATGACATTTGAGTATTATAAGACAATGCACAGCCTCCCTGGAGTTCCCTGTAACAGGATTTTACCTGTGAGTTCTGCCTGCCATTTCTCCTCTTGTCTGGTTAGTTATCCATAGGAACCTGAATTTGAGGAGAATTCAGTGTGTTGTGCTCTAGAAAGATGAATGATTCTCTTTAGCAATACCGAAGTAAGAGATGCTCACAGCAATGGCCAAACAGAAATGATTAGAACATTTCTAGAACACCAGGCATTTTGTGTATTTTGGGGGGCAAAAAACAAAGTCACATCATTTGAAATTGGAGGGTAGGTTTTGACAAAATCTTCACAAATTATCTTCTTAAAATTCAACTATGTTACCTAAGGAAAATGACAAATTAAGCCCTCAACAATCGTTTTCATCACAATATAGGTTGACTAGGTTACCTAGAGGAAATCTGGGTCCTATGAAAATAGAGCCCAGAACAGGTAAATCTTGATAAGGAATGAGAAGGAGGGAGGGGGGGCGGATTCCAAAGCAAAGGCCAACAACTCAAATGCCTTTAGGGCCAGGAAGATTTAAAAAATGTGCTGACCTAGTAGATGAACATACCAGAAAGTGGTAAGCTGAGGCCAAAGTTGGAGAGCTTATGTCTCGCCCAAAGGCATTAAAGCTAAATTTTTCAAAAAGCAGAACTGCTTGGCCAGGCAAGCACAATAACTGCAGTGGCCCCTATTTTTATGACCACTGCTTAGATCAATGTTGCAAAACTGTGCACCATAGAACACTAACATCCCGAAGATGTTCTTAGGTTAATTCAAATCAAATCAAAACAAGCATACAAACCAAAAGTGAGCTTTACTGTGAAAAACATTTGGGAAACATGAGGTGTGCTAGATTATCTTGTTTGCCCCTCTAGAGTCACTCTCTCTCTTTCTTTGCCCTTCTCTGTGCCCCATCAAATTGACCTAAATACACTGCATTAAAGGGCTCTCTTGTCCTCTGGTTCTGGTTGGTTCCAGACAATTGCAGACATATGTAGGAGATTTCAAAGTTTCTGCTCCCTGCCAGGTTGCAATAGGTTGGCTATGTCTTTCTGACTAAGGGCATAGTTAGTTGATTCTCTTTAAGTTTTAGCAACCACTCCTTACACCTGCCCTTTCAGACCCAGGTGTAGTAACACTGTTCGTAGACTTAGGGTATAGCACTATCCCTTGATGCCTTCCTTAAACCCCACCCATCCTTTGTAAATAGTCCTCCTATTAATGCTTCCTCAAGTTGCAAGTCTGAGTGTGCCATGTATTTCTTGCCAGGACTCCGACTGATTCTGGGTAAAAGAAAATAAAGTTAGTTCATTTTCTGCAAGAGTTTTCAGAGTCCTTAATACAGTAATATGTACTGTGAATATTCAAGAGTGGTGTATCGTGTACTGTTTTAAACACTGGTCCAGAAGGAAGAGAGATCTTAGAGTGGGTAGGGGTTGAGGGGTTCCAGGAATCAGAGGTAACCAAAGCTTAAAAGATGGTGGCAATGAGAAGCAAAGAAGACAAATTTTCCTAATGCATAATTTCTCAAGTTTAAAGTTAGGGGAGGTGGGAGGTCAAGTTCTGGGAAGGACATTGGGTAATGCTAATCTTGATGTGGAAACAATATCTTCTGCATGCTGTGGATTCTTGTAAACTACTTTCAGGTTTCCTCTCTTGTTTTCCCTTTCATTCTTTCTTCCTTTTCTTTTCTTTCTTTCTTTCTTTTTTTTTTTTTTTTTTTGTTAGCATTTCATTCAGAATCTTTGAACCAATAAAGCCAAGGGAAGTGTTTGGTACTTCCTTTCTGCTTTTTATTGCACTTTCTGGACTATATATTAGGATATCATATTCCCCAATAAAATGTTCACATAAAAACTTTGCTTCAACTAGCGAAATGAACCTCAAAACAGAACTAAAAAGACTGAGAATACTAAAATATATCTAAATATCTCCTCTACAAACCTTTAAAGTAATGGCAGGAACAAAATATTAAATTAAGACAATTTTTCAATACTTCAAAATAGTGTACCCTATTCTTCAAATGCAATTTGGGAATTCTGAGTCCATCTAGCCTTTTCTGAAAGCATAGTTTGCATAAAGTGTGAACAAACGTGTATGTACACACACAGACACACCCCACCTGGTTAGGATTTTATTGCACAAAATAATTTCTGATCAGAGGAAACTGCCTTTTCTATGTCTAAAAAGTATCTCACACTCAACATGTCTGAATTCAATTCTATCTTCGGGCCAAAATTTTTGGTGTCATTTTTGATACCTTTCTTTTTCTCATACCCTACAACCAATTCATCAACAAATATGGTCTGTTCTGCCTTCAAAATATCCTGAATTTGGTCACTTTTCACCAACTCTACTGCTACCACTCTGGATAGGTGTTTTTAAAAGTCATCATTTCATTTAAATCTCATAATAACCTAATGAAGAAGGTATTTTTAATCCCAATTTAACAGTTAAGGAAACTGAGGTTTCAGGGGGATATATGAGTAATAACTTGCCAAAAAGGCACATTTAGGAAATAGAAGAACTGGGATTTCAAACTATGCCCGGGAAATTCCCAAGCTTTTATTCTTTCTAATATACCAGGGTAAAATTAAAGGTTTTAAAAACTGCCTGTAAGAAATTAATATATAATGATTTGTTTCTAATAAATTACCTCCTCTCTTCTGATTTAAGAGAATCAAAAGCTTTAACTGGTTTGTTCTTCATAAACTTTACAAGAAGGTACGTGTGCACACACACATATAAAAAATTTAAAAAGTAAAAAAAAAGCGTGATGGATATGTCACTCATTGCAAACTTAGGACATCATAGCTTGTAAAAGAAATCCAATTAAGAGTTATTTGGAGGTGACTAGTAGAAAAAATATTATTTATCTATCACATTCTAAATAGCCAGGAGCCAGGCAGAGAAGCAGCTGGGTGCAAGGAAGCATTAGGGAGCTGAGTCTAGGGTACCGCCAGGGAAGAAGGTGGCAGCTGGGAGTGGGGAGGTTTTCAGCATCCAACATTTAAAATGATCCAAACAGGAAAATGCCAGCTGGAAGAAGGGGGTACTAGGCATCCAGTAACCTTCTGGTAAAACCAATTTTCTGTCTGGTATAACAAAGCACATGGCACACGTCAGGTATCCCACATTTTGAGGGGGGAAAAAGTGCATTTTCCTAACAATTATCTTGCTTGTGCTGTAAGTGTCATCCCCAAAGGAACGGCACCAGGGAGGATGACCTGTTATTAAGTCAGCACATTTTGGCCTATGTCAATACCAGGATGGTTCTTCTGGGTACCAGAATAATATGCCAAAGAGACCTTTAAACATTTTATGTGTTCCCTAATTTAAACTGGGAATATGATGGTCCCTTAAGGTGATTCTCCTTTTAAAGGGTATATCATTAAAAGGGTTATATGAGTTGATTCCATTAAAACACACGCGCGCACGCGCGCACACACAGAAGGAGATGTACACTTCAAGCATATATGACAGGCTTCTAAAGACTGTGGGCTTAAACCCTCAGTTTATCAGCTCTAGGGGCCTAATTTTGCAATCAGCTAAACCTACAGTACATTTTCATCAAGTGCTGCAAATCAGCAAAATATTAAATGAATCTTGAAAAAAAGATTATGAATCCACAGTTCTGTGTGACTGTATAATTCTATTTAAGATTAAAATTACTATCATAAAAAGGCCACTTTCTGAATGTAATTCCACAAAAACATCATCACAAAAGCTTTTACTGCTATTTATGTCAGAATGTATTTTAAACAGTTCTAATCATTTACCTTTGTGGACACTTAATTAAAATTACAAAACCAATTTTAATCTGTAGTCCAATTAATATGCAAATATATGCAAATGTGGTAAATCAAGGTGGTGATTAAGTTAAGGACACTCTATTTCATGTCTGCTTTAAGTGTGAAAACAAACAATCTTTTTTGTAATTGTACTGATGGATTGTGATGTTTATAGGGTTAGTATGGGGTACAAATGTTTATGCATCAACATTATGCCAAAACAAAGATTTTATACTCTGGAGTGATTTAGCATCCAGCATACATTCAGATGCAACAAAGTCATTTTGCAGTCATCTTGTGAATTAGAATAAGGTCAAAGCAAAGTTAAATTTCTATGTCATCCATTTGTATGGCTATTTAAAATTCAACAATCACTTTCTGATGTGTTAGGTAAGAGCCAAGAAGTCTCAAGAATGGCATATTATCACCCTTTATCATTTAGTGTTTCTAATATAGTGGTTTATCTTTGATACTATTACAGCAATCATTCTCTCATTAAGGTACAAAGATATTCAGCCTTTTTAACCCCTCTTTTTCACAAATTTTAAATATGGAAAGTACAGCTAAAATCCAAGTGACCATCATAGTTTAACTAGAGAAATGCACAACACATCCTTACATCCATTTCTACCCTCTTTCTCTTCTCCTGTTATTGTCTAGGAAGTACTGACGACACTTAATTTTCCTAAAGAAGAACGGTTTCAGAAGCACAGTTTTAAAAAGGGCACATGCTTACCTTCTAAGGGATTTAGTTTCTTAAATTCATGGCCAACACTATGGGAATTTTTTTATTAAAAGAAAAAGTCCTACAACTTCCTTCTAAACAATGTTGTCTCCATTTTCAAACACATCTCTATTTTCTGAAATGTGTATTGTGCAAAGATGAAGAAACAGGGTCATTTTTTGAAAAAGAAAGAGTGACCTAAAAATTCCAGGCACGGTATGTCATATCTTGGAAAAACAAAAATAATCTCAAAGCTTTGTTCTTGACGAAGTATCTGTTAACTATCATACCACATATATGTCAGAAAAACATTAAGAATAACAGGTTTGATCATATTGTTTTTATGAAAATGTGACTGATTTCCTTTTCTGAAGCCTGATGAAGCTGGAGTTGCCCACATAAATTTTGAAGTGATTATAAATACATATTTGGGTGAGTATAAATACATAGTACCTTTTTGTTCCAAATATTTCATGCTTATGAAATACTCTTCAATATTAAACATTTCGATATTGACAAATAAGAATCTCAGCAATGCAGCATTAATCATCAGCATTTTGCATGCATTTCTCACTGGACACATATTTTTCACAGTTGCATTATTTAAAATAATCTTTCCATTCTTAATTGAAAATGTGTTCATGTATATTTCCCCATTACACTTAGAAAAATGAGAAAAATGGATTTGCAATTGCAGTCATCCTATCATTTTTAACACTGGATATATATTTTAAAATATTATTGCTCTGTGAAGGCAGATAATTTAATAAAAAGCAATACACTTTGTGGTTATGTTTACTAAAGTAGGTAATGTGCCCTTAATGTGCTTCTGGAAACTTATTTCTCCTTCTCAATCTAATCTAATTTTACCATTCATATTTTGAAATCCTCAAAAATATCTAACTTTCTAAGAACAAAGATTCTAACAAATGTTGAATGTAATTGCTGCATATATTTTTTTCCTTTAACTGTTCCACTGTTACGATCATTACTTTGCATTGTACATATTCTTACAAATAAGTCATTCTTCTAAAATATTTTTAAATGAAACTGTATACAACAAACCATTAAGTTCATCTCTCTCTCTGAGTAGGTGTTTAGGGACTGCAATTTTCTAAATGTATCTAGTACCAACATATTCAATTATGAAACAGTCTTCATGTGATGATGCACCTAAGACAGCAGTTTACATTTATATTAACAAACTCTGTCTTCATTATAGTACAAGGACAAAGCAGGATTCCCTTTCCCAATTTAGATCCAACAGTGAAAAATACATAACGCAATACAACACCAAATGAAATAAAAGGAGGAACATAAAATGCAGTGCATTACATATTAAAAAAAAAAAAAATAGCAAGCACAAAACTGCAGAACCGGCAGCAGAGAGAGCTGAATTAAGACAATGGACCATCTCAGTGTGAGAAAATGTAGTAAAAATGGTCTGGAAGTTAGATATTCAATGTATTAAAGTCAGTCTTTTTCTATTAAATATTGAATACAGTTTTTCATAAAGATTCTTTATTTCCTAAAATAAAGGATTTTCCAGTATTATGGAATTTCATCTGTATATTAATCTGGAAATTATGTCAACCAACCATAGTGAAAACCCTGACCCAAATGAAACTCCTCTGGTTGTTCCAGCTCTCCTAGGAATAGGTCACAAAATTGTATTAGTGGGTAAACAGTACCCTGACATGACACTAGAAAACAAAGCATTAATGAATAGGAACACAGATCAAAATATCATCTAATTAAGAGGTAGTCATGATGGGATGTCCTGCTGGCTTTAAATGAGAAGAGAGGGCTGTTATTTACAGGAGTTTGTGAAAGTCCTTAGCTTAAAGCCATAGAGTTTGATCTAATAGCAGGAATGGGAGAGCAGATTTAAAAATCCATGGTAAAACAAACAAAACCCTAAAAAAAGGGGAGGACATAAAATTTGCTGCATTAAAAAAAGTTATTAAAATAAATACACTGGCATTTAATTTTTTTCTTATTCCTTTGGAATAAAAAATCTGGGAACATTTTGCCACTTGAAGAAATAACAATCTTGGGAACAAAACAGCTTTTTTTTTTTTTTGGATGATTATCTGAAAATCTAATTATAAAAGAAAGAAACTTGTTTTCTTTATTGTGTATATTGTGTAATTAGTTATTTAAAATTAATCCAGATTACACTAACATACATAGAATTTTATATATTTCACAACCACTACCCTTTTTTTAGATTGGGCACAAGGTTTCAGAAAAGTCTAAAGTTTATGGAATTGGATTCTCGCTTTCCTTTTCATGTAGTTTACTGATAATCCTGCCTAAATAAACTAATTTGACCTTGGGAATGTCTCACATTCCATGAAGCAGCCCTTTTGAATAATCTCCAAAACCTACACATCTGAGATGATTTTGGACCGCCTCCCAGAAAAAGCCTTCATCCTAATGGCCATCTAGGGGGGATAAAAGGCCCAACACTTTCTCCAAATTTCTGGGATGCTGAATGCCAGACTCAGTACTTTGTCCTCCTGCCTTGGACAGTGGAAAATTAATAAGATGAATCATACCAGATAATACAGCTCTATTCTCTGGGCATAGTTTCATCTAATCAAACAAATCTTTTCAGAAATATTATACTCTTAAATCCTAGAAGTTCACAAAAAAAGAGAAGACGGTGGGGAGAATATTGAGAATCCAGGCCTCTTGTAGGCAAGGATACAGCCAACTCAGAAAAAGCCTTTGCATCTGTTTGCCATTCTAAACCCAGCCCTAGAGTAAATCATCTCAGGGATTCTACTAAATCTACAATTTTCTACAACCTTTTTAGCATGTTTATTTTTTTGCTCACACGAAATGCCATGCATCCAAAAACTCTGGATCAGAGAGCAAACAATTTCAATCCAAGTTCAAGCTGTGGATGATCAAGAATGAGACTTAGTATTTACTTTGTCTTATGCTTGGTCAGTTTTATGTGGAGAAAAAATACGAATCTGATGTCCAGGAAAAAGAAAAAGAGGTATGCTTCACATTTTTCCTATAACCTGCTGTTCTGATCCTTTGTTCTCATTATAGCACATCCCTACATAAAAGGGTGTCAGCATGTATGGTGTGTGTGCATGTGACTATGTAAAAACAATCATACTTAATAGCATAATTGAAAAGAAAGTATATGTATTTTCAGTTTCTAGACTTGAAGGCCACAAAAATTTAGAACTAGATGTGATAACTTAATCCATCTTCTCATTTACCAAGATTCAGAGAGTTTAAGTGACTTGACTTGCCCACGATCACACACTAGTTGATGGCAGTTACAAGTTCTAAGACAGGCAAGGCAGCTATAGGCAAGGCTGTTCAGAAGCTAAGCAGAAATTGTACCATCCCCCAGGAAGGGTGCCTGTCCATTAGCCACCAGATAGGATCAGATGCCAAAGAAAATATAGCCTAAAGTCTAAGTAAGGGTCCTCTAACATGACAGTCCTTAGCATGTACAGGACAGGCTTGGGGTCTTTGCCTAGCCTAACAACAGGCTTTTCAGCTTAGGAAAGACTCTTTTAGAGTTTAGACATCTCGAAGACAAGGTTCTTAAATGTAGTGAGTACAGACTACACTTTATTAGTCTTACAAAGATCTTGACTGCTAAAATATTAGTTGAGATATTTCAAGCAGACAAACAGGATTTTATAATGTTACAAGTTTTGTTCCGTGGCCATATATTTCCACCCTTGCCTAGACTCAAATGAGTAGCCATTAAAACTGATTTCCCTTGGTGAGATCTTCTGAGAGGTATAAACATCATACAACACTGTGTGCATAAATTATCTGATTTATTTAAGCTACTTGGAAACTGCAACTTGATAACAACACAGCCAATCCAAATGGACAGCTATACACTGTGACCCAATATACTTCAAACACACTATAAAAATGTAGAATTGTGGACTATGACCTTTAAGAATGAAGAAAAGTATTATTTCTGTAAACTGAATTTCCTGGCAATTATAATTAAAATACTAATTAACATAGGTGTGGCAAGAAATCTTTCTTACCGTCCTGCGATAGAAAGGTGATGCACTGGAAGCCTATTCCAGACCAAGTCATACAATGACAGGAAGCTTTGGATCAATTTCAAGGGAATCATTCTAAATATTCATTATGTCCATTTGAATGAATAGTTTAGTGTTCAATTATAGACAGGATGATGGTTTTCTAAAACTCTGCTTACAAGAGCCCAAGAACTTCTGGATTCACACAAAGGTATGGGGGTAGGAGTGGGCAGAAGAAAGCAACCTATAGGCTCTCCCCTGCTGCTCCTACAAAATCATCTCAACTTCTGAAAACATTATGCTTGAAAAATGTTTGCTTGCTAAATAAAGTTTCAAAGACCACCACCTCAGTTGAACAGAGAAAATTAAAATTAACATACAGAAAGGATGGCATAACAAAGATTTCCCTTGAATCATATCCTCTAACCCCGAACCTTGATAACGTAGTCCTTTGGAAACAAACAGAAATGGGCAGAACTTAGGACAAAAATTCCCCAATTCTGTTCTGCTGAATTAAGAACACATTTAATAAATTCATGGACTGTGCAAGGTGGTACAGTGCCCTAAGCAGAGACAGGGTATATCATCCCATTCTACAAGTGAGGAGACTGAAGCTCCATATTGGTTGAGTGCTTAGTCCAGTCACATGGGTACTTAATGGCAGAGTTGTGAATAGTAATCATGTCTCAGCCACCCAGTCCAGAACTCTCTTTTGACTATACCAAATGGCGATAAAGAGAACATGCTCCTCTTCGATTTGTGTGACAACCACATGACCATGAAGTAAATATGAGCCAAGAGGGAATATAAAATTTTCTTTAAATGTAAATATAAACAATAAAAAAATTGAATGAGTTAAAATAGCAACACAATTGATTCTAAGAGTTAAGGATTAATTAAAAATTAATGTTATATAATTACATACTGAAATATGCTATTTAATTGAGACTAAAGGAAAAGTAAAAGCTAAAAATCATATTAACCTGCTACTGATGTTATTAAATCTACATTTCAAACTTTTTACTCTAGCTATGCAAACTACAGAACATAGATCACTTTCTAATCTCATTTTAAAAATCATCTTTCCAAAGCAAAAATATTTTAGCTTTACTGCTTTGGACGATGATGATTAAAGATAAACAATAAGTTTTGGAATTTATGTATTTTTTAATCTTGCATAATTCTGACAGAACCAAACTTCTAATCAGAAATACAAAATGATAGAATTCCGAAATTTAGAGGGATTTGAGACATAACCCAGTTCAATGCTTTCATTTTACAGATTCAGACACCGAGGTCGTGAAAGATTAAATGATGAGCCTGACCACACACCCAGCTAGTTAAGTAACAGTGCTACAACTCCAACCATCAGCCTGGACTTCTTTTCACGACAGCAGGCACTTTAAATTATATACAGAGTATAAGTAATGTTCTCCAAAAATGTGTCGGAGGCTATAGATGGGTACAGAACCAGCCATCATAATGAATGATCATTACCTAAATAAAGAGGATGAATAACTCTCTCTAACACAACCAAATTATCCAATCACATTTGCCTTCGTTTCCTCCTTGAAATGCAGATATTTTTGGCATATGCTATGTTGCAAAGAGTAAAAAGCTCAAGTTTTGCCAACATTTGGGACTGACAAGCACAATTAACTTTTGAGGAGATAAGCAATATGGAAAACATACTGAATTTATGATATTGATTATAATTGATAATTACAATTTAGAGTTTTCTCACATATTCTACCTTCCTCATCTAAGCAGAAAGAATTCTACGTGAAACTTTTTGAAAAGCGATAAAATTTACAGGAAGCTAAGACATCAGCCAAAGATGTTAGATGTGCTGGAAATCTAAACATGTGTACATATTAGAAGAAATACAGAAGAAATTGGAATGGGGTAACTTTTAAAAGGATGCTTACTAAGCTAACCTAAAAGCTGTATTGTAACATGCATTCACAAGTTAAAAGTATCACTTTTTCTGATTATATTAAAAGTTATACTTCTACCACCAACCCATTCTACCTTAATCAAGCATGGGACTAAACAAAATTTAGTGTTTAATTTCTTTTGAAGGTCTCAGATACCGTTCCTTGCATGTGTTTTGACCTTGGAAGGTACTTCCAGAAGTTTTATTTAATGATTCTTTTTTCAATAAGGATGACTGTAGTGAAGAGAGAGAAACACAAAAGAAACTCGAGTTTACTACAGTCTTCACAAAGAAGTAATGATAGGATTTTATAAACTGTATTTAATGGCCCCCAATTGCATAGAACCGTGACTAAGAGAGAAAAGTGCTGTTTTCACCTTTCATTTCGATTCATTCACACGTTTAATTCTACTGCCAAAACTGTTGATGTGTTTTTGGTTTTTGCAATCAGCTAACCGTGGCATTTTAGATCCCAACCCCAGACAGCACTGTTTTCAGCAGTTTTTGTTCTTTTTAACAAACATAGCTAAAGTTTCCACAGGTAGCACCAATTTGAGGCAGATACAGAATGAAACGTTAATGGACAGTCATGGTGGCCCTGAATGCACTGCACAGCACTTCTTGTGCACAAACGACAGAAAATTGTTCTGTCAGATAGCCGCATTGTTCAAAAGAACTTTATATGTATTCCACATCAGGGCACCACACAAATCACCGCACTGGAAGACAAACTCCTGGGCTGTGCCTTCTTGAGATGGGAAGTGGTGCTTACCTGAGGTGCACATGTCCCAAACTGAAGACATTTTTAAATGGGCTACTTAGAAATCAACTTCTGCAAGGAAAGGGGGCAAGCAAATGCCGCACACCTGACCATGCTGTGGACATATGGAATCAAAAACGGATGCCACAGCACAGACAGAGAATTATCATTCCAGGCTACCAAGGTGATTTTTGGCAGGGTTCAGAGTGTTAAGGTCCTTCCTCTCTCTGTAAAGGCAACCAGTGTTCTCACCTAATAGTCAATACAATAAGGATGAATGTAACTTTTTCACATGATTTTGGGAAACAGAATATGTATCTTCTGACATGAAGTTTTAGAAAAAGTAAGAGAAACACAGGGTTTATAAAATTAAAAACAAATCATAATTCTTCTTTAACTTTACATGAGTGAGGAGCATGGACACGACCATTGTTTTATACTGTGCTATCAAGATAGGAAATCATTCTCTCTCAACTAGTAAAACCAGGCAATATAAATAACTGATTCACAGATTTAGAATAATAAATTTTGACAAAATTGCACTTTCACAGTTTGAGACCTTCATGCTACTTACAACTGGTGCTATAAGGAAAGATGAAAATAAGTGGGGAGCTTGTATGATATAAGATGACACTCAAGGTGGTTTTCAACTGAAATAATATAGGTCCAAAAAAATCTCGGTCCCTATACTTATTCTGCACATTACAAAGCAAAGTTTACAATAAAATTTCATTTCAACTCCAAAAGTTAGATAGACCCAAAACAACTTACAAATAAACCACATAAATCTAATCTGTGGTAAATCTATACTAACTGAATCAAAGTATAGTATATGCATGTACTGAAACAGCACACTGTACTCCACAAATATGCACAAATAATATTAAAAAAAAAAGACATGAAAGTACCAAGGGCCGATAAATACTCACTACCCATACTATACAACAGTTCACAAGGCAGCGTTCCACCATAATTCTCTTTTTTGGTCTATAAATTTGTGTTCACCTAAACATTACTCACATGTGCTCATTTATAATCTATTATGATGGTACTATATTATTCTATTTACTATCCTTATTTCGTTTTTAAATCAATAGAAATTACTTTTCCAGAAATTTTATTAATAACCTAAAAAATGTACATGTGCATATATCTATACACAAGTATATGTGCATGTGTGAGTGCGTGTGTGTGTGTGTGTGTGTAGACCTAGCTCAGATGTAAAGGCAAAAAGAATGATTATCTTACTAGCTGTGGCCTGAATATTGTATTTTAAACTATTTATAAAAAGAAATAAAATCTAAAACATGATTTTAATTTTTACAACCACAGTAAGTGATTTCAACAATAATTTCTTTGCAAATTTTTATCTGAATGGGTAAAAAGTTTTCTTTGATCATTTTCAGTATGCCTTATTATTTTATTTATCTGAAGTGCAATGATTTATGCAACGGTAAAAAAAAAAGAGAATTAAAATCGAAGATAATACATAAAATCGCCATTGGACAAAATTATTTAGATGTTTCTTATAAGGTATTTTCCAGCACAATTTGACACAATTTTACAGCTCAACCTCAATTAGGCCCCAAAAGGAGAGAATGGTATAGCACTCTAAATAGCCTACTGCATTCATTTATTGTTCAGTTCACAGTCTCTGAATACAACACAATCCACCAACAGAGTCAGCTTTCATAATTCAGCAGTACAAAGTCTGCAAACACATGTAACCTAGATCCATATTTCCCAGTGACAGCATATGATAGCAGAATGTGAAGTATTAATGCTGGTGTCACTACAGTCCTACACTCTACTGCACTTTAAGAGAAAGCAGCTGCTGAGATGAAATGTGTGCCAACTGTCTGAAGACAGAAACATAAGAAACATTCCTTCTGTTACAAAGGGAGAGACACACACAAACAGACTTGCTTTTAGATGCAGCAAGCACGAAGTTTCTTACTTTTTGCCTTTTATAAATTTCTCAAAAACCACCAATTCTGCATAAGCATATCTTTCTGATATGCATTTAAGAAAATCCCAACTTCATTTTCATAAAGTCACCACCAAATGAGTATCTGCAAGTGAAAAGGTAGAAAATTGCCTCTTAACAATACACACTATGTACCTAATGAGCTTACACACCTACGGAAATATAATTGCTATCTATGGAACAGATAACATTGACCAGCTGAGCATTTTCATACTAACAACATATGTTCCTTAGGCCTTCCGGTGAATACTTTCTTTGGCATCTTCACAAAATTATTATCTTAAAATAATTATATGAAATCCCTGTTCTAATACATTCTCACAGAAACCAGGCTGTCTCTTTCTAAACCAGGAACCTGGTAGGTTTGCCACTTTCAATAAACCCTTTACATGAAGTGAAGTCTATACATCTGAAAGTGGCATTTTTCTTTTCTGTCTGTTGATATAAAGATAGGCAATTTGCTGAAGAACCATGGTATTCCGATCTGTACAGGATATATTCTTGATGTAACAGTGCAAAATGAACCAAAGTACTATACTGCTATCTTTTAAACACAGCTCTACCATAACAATGAGTGTGTGACATAATCTGAACTGTTTGGTTATAATTCACTTAAAAACTAGTACAACCTCATTGAACCCCTTATCAAACAATTTATTGTGCATTTGCAGACTGGACAATGAAATAGAGGAGGTAAAGTATTAACGGTGACACTATTTGGCAAGCTCATACTGCAGTTCATTCAAAAGGCAATTTTAAAATTGAATGAAGAGGTTTGACTAGGCAATAAAAAGAGCCACAATGCCAGTGAACAGTACTTAGGAGGAAAGCCTCTAATTATCCTATTTATAAATCAACAGCAATTTTACTGATGACTTCTTCTCAAAGTTGATTAAAATAACTTCAAAAAAATTTAAGTAGATCATATGCATTTTATTAAACTATCATTTAAAAATATTATTGATTTTTTGAAAATGATAAAAACTTGAGAGCAAGAATGAGACAGCATTTCTGAAGAGAAACATTCCTACGAAGCTCTGCAACATAATTATAGCACTGCCCTTGGGGAAGGGGATTTTATTTTATAATGAGAATGTTTACACAGTTATGGGGTTCAATCTATCTGGGAGAGAAGGTTAAACTTCTTTCTATTAAAGACAGCCTTATAATGAAAAGCTCTGAAAGGAGAATGGAGTCTAATATAGTAGATGTAATGACCTATTAAATGATTCACACACAAAAAATGAATCAAATTCGTTGTATCCTACTGCTGTTTTATGACAAAACTGTTGAAAAATAAAACTATTGTCAAGATAATTGCATATTACATAGGCTGTATTACTGTAAGCAGTACTCTTATTGAATGACCTAGAGTCTAATTTTTAGGTACATTAACAGGACATTACATTTTAAATACTTTACATTATTGGAATATTTTAAAAGAATCCCACTTTTACTCTGTTGGCAAAATCAATTTAGACTTAAAGTCATGCTGCAATTGTGCATCATTCTCTTTCAATTAAAAATTTCCATACATCCTTTATGATGTCATTCTTACATTCCTGCAACAGATGCTTGCTTATATACCAATTTACTAAACTGCTGCTGTACTGGTAATACACAATTGTAGATGTAACCTCTCTGTCTAGTTTGCATTCCCAGATCTCCTCTCAATAAATGTATATTTTCAAAATAATTCGCCTCTTTAACAATAACCTCTGATTACCAAATAATCCTCTCTACTGAAAAAAACAACAAAAAAAGTATGTCTATATTTTTAGAGTGTACAATTAAATACACATTTCTGGAAAGAATGATATCCTTAAAATTTTAAGAAAGGAGCGTTTCCATGAATGAGTTCAAACACAATTTTAAAACGTATTGTAGAAAGCATAACTCCAAAGGAGATTCGTTAATTCTGCCCTCTGAGAACCGATCAAGAAATTTCTCAGACTAGCTGTATATCACAAATGTTTATTAACTGGAGCTTGAGCAATATATAACATCATATCCATTTTCAAAACAACGTTAGCCAAGCCATATGTATAATCTATCAGCATTATTATTATTATGTCTCTGCAAGGTTTCATAATAGAACTATCAAAGCCACTGACAGATTAATATTTAGCTCACCAAATTAAGGAAATCCACCCATTTGGGGGAAAAAATACAAAATATATATTGACTTCAGATTAGTAGGTGAACAAAGATTGAAAATTGCTTTTTGAACAACTTAAGTACTTAATTTGAGTAAAGTGATGCTATGATTCTGCTAAAGGAAGCTCTTCATTTTAAAAACATTTATCTCTCGAATACATATGTGTGAAACTCTGGCACTGAAACTTTCATAAGAATCTTGAAGGAAAATTGTCATGTTGGATCAAACACTAAGCAGTATCACCTCTTTTTCAAAAATGCTTTTCTGTTACAACTGAAAATATTTTTGTCCCACATCTAAACAAACTTCTTCTAATTTTACAACCTCACTCTGATCAAGGGATTGCCTGTCGTTGGCAAATTTTGCACTCTCAAGTTACTGAAACTAGAAAGTAGTTTGCTTTAAAAGAAAAAATACCTTTATTGAAAAACCTTTAACTGCCTACTATCATCATTTATGCTTAACACTTGTTTAGCCTCTTTCTCTAATCTAAGTCAGGCTTCTGTAAAATCTGCAAAGGAGAGTATTTGTGAACTTCATTTCTTCACAATTCTTCTCTCCCTCAGACAGGAATTAGAGGAAAAGTTGTTGAGCCTTCTAGAAAGGGTGTCTTGAGGATCAAGATAAGGCAGGAAAGACAAAACCAAGGTGAATAAATTAATGCAATAAGCATTTCTTTTACTTTTAATATTTTACTATCAAAGAACAAATCCAGAAATATAAGTGAGAAAAAAAAATCTCTCAACACGTAGTGCTGTGGCAATTGCTTACTTTTGGATTTTTGCAGGAGAAGGAAAAGTTATGTGATTTGGCAGGGCATCAAAAAGGTCTAAAGAAGTTCTGGAAAAGGCACTAGCCCATTTTACTACAGTTGCCATTGGTTGGATATGATAATACTAGGAAAATCAGACAGGAACACTGGAGAAAAGCTTCAGAGAAAACAAAACAGTTCACAGGGCTCCTGCAATCACAAAGTACCCAGGCTCTACCTCCCTCCCCACCTAATAAAGCATGAAGGGAAAGGGAAGCAAGGGAAGGTAGGGAAGGGAGAGGAGGGGGCGGGAAAAGAAGCTACTTATGGGAATCTGTGTTTGTCACACATATCCCTACCCTCACAAAACAATCTCTCTCAAAGAAGCCTGGGCCACTGTGGCAGTATTATCCTTGACAGGGGATTGAGGGGTGCAGAGAAAGCCTGTCACTATTATTTATGGATATATTGTTAATGCACTTTAGGGGTTATTCAAAGATGGATTTCTGAAAACACAACAAAAAGCCCCTTCTTCTACTATTATATTTCTTTACAGAAGGAGAGAAAGAAAAAAAAAAAAAAAAAAAGAGCAAATACAGAAGGAAGCACAGTGCTGGTGTGGATGCATTCTTAGAATGCTAAATAAACACAAATATCTATATAATCTGACCCAAGCACAACATTTGGCTACCAAAAGCCTGATGTCATTCAAAGAAAGGTGGTGGATTAAAAGCAACACTAACACTGTCACTGGATAAATCAGTAAACCTTCTTCCTAAAGAATTGTATTAAAAAAAAAAGCACTTGGGAGGGGATACACCATTTGACAAGTATGTACAGGAGGAATTCTAACTGCACTTGTATCCTTCTTCCTTTACTATTTTCTTGGTTACAGGTGGCAAAAAGTAAATCAGAAATGACAGAGTTGGGAATTGAACCAGGTTTTCTGGCTCGCAATCACTTGCTCTGTAGATTTTGCCATCCTACCTTTAGCTGCAAAACGTTTTCTTCTGAATCTTATATGACATTCATCATCCTTGAGGGGTTATCATTATCTAAAAGGAATTAAAACACACACATACACACACAGCACACTCATACACAATCACACTCCCTAGATTAGAGAGAGCTATGTTTCCTTTTGTTTTTTATGGAGTTTCTAAATATGGATTGGCAAGGAAAGTGGGGACTCTTCATTCTCCCTCTCTAAAGAGGCCTGTAATTCCCTAACAAAGTAAGCACTAGGGAGAAAAAAGTACAAAATATTACCTAAGGCTGGGATCTACAAACAGTATGCTATAAACCTAACTAAATGGCAATACCTATCTCTACAGACCCAACTAAGAATGTGGTGTACAGACATGGATCCAAAGTCCAATTTCCTATTGGCTTGTTCAGAAAAGGACATGCAGCTTCCATCTGCCTCTCTTGGAATACTTTTATGGGGTCTTGAGCTGCCATGCAAGAAAACTATCTTGAGAATACCATGCAAGAGAAGCATTCTGGCCGATCGGCCCAGCTGAGCCTAGACTTCAACCATTCCTGATGAAAGACCAGACATGTGAGGCGAGGCTTTTGGACCCTCAAGACCTGATCACCCACCAGCTGAGGACCAATAAGTCGCCACAGTCAATGCCATAGGGAGGAGGAAAAAAGTCACCCAGACAATGCCTGCCCAAATTCCTGACTCACAATCTCTAATGTATAATAAAAGAATTGTTTAAAGACACTAAGTTTTGGGGTAGTTTGTTATGTAGCAAGATACAAACAGAACATGGCCTTAATTCTCTCAACTGTAAAACTGGGGTGATGTTACTGGAGGTTTACTGTGAGGATTAAGTGAGAATGTATGCAGTGTCCAGAGTGATCCTTAAAGGAGAGCTACCAACAATATAATAATAATAATGATCATGAAAATTCTTCCCTACATTGAAAACACTGCAGCTATCCCAGATAGACATCAGAAGATGGAAGCTCCAGTTCTGGCTCTGCCACCAGCAAGTTGAGTACTCTTGACAAATCAAAGAATCTCACCCCACCCAGCCTGTATTTTTCTGGAAGTCAGACAGGAAAGGCAAAATGAGCGAAGAGGCTGATGTAAGATACTGGCTTTTGTAGTCCTTCAAACATTTTTAAAGCACAAAAAACTCATAGGAAAAGTTTTCAATTTCACATAGAAATATCTCTACCGTTGACTAAACATATGATCCTGTTGGTCTAGCTTTTATTTATTTTTTTGCTTCTGATAATAACACATGTGAATGGAAAAATACTTCTCAACTATAAGAGAATTTCTCTACTGTTAGTGAAACAATGCAAGAACCAAAAGAGGGTGTAGAAAGCTGTGTGAACTAGAGAGAACTTATTCCAGCCAAGGAGGTAAACGTCACCGACCTCTCAGCCAAGCTGTGCCATGCCATGAGGATCAGTATTCCTTGATCTTTTGACTTTCCTGAGAATCCAGAAAGGTTCTGCCCATGGGAAACCAGCTGGCATATCCAGTACAACATCTAGAAACAAGACTCTTAGGTAATCTTTCTCTTGCTTTGGTGAGCAATGTGACCTTAGGCAAATTGTTTAACTATTTTTCAGTCTCAATTTCCTTTTCTGTAAAATTGAGAGGTAAAAGCAATACTATTGATTGCTTTTTACTCTAAAATTTTAGAATTTCTTTAATTCATCAAGGGGGAATAAGGAGAATGATAGATTTGGCAAATACGCATATATTGAGTCATTTATGTATTATTTTATAAAAATAAGAAATAATAGTTTGTTTTGATTCACCACAAATGTTGGTTGTGACTTATCAAATACAATTCAAGCCTCAGTAATGAATCAGGACCCACCATGGTTTGTCTACAAAGGTCATCTCCTTCTAAGATTTACAACTAGTCCTCTGAATTTCATCTTTTTAATTGTTCTTCAAACATGTCTCCTCCACCTAAATGGTAGCTTCTTACATGACAGTAACATACTGTCTTTCAAAAAATTTAAACCATGAAACAAGAAGATTATATATATATATAGTTTCTTCTCTTGGTACTATATTTTCTAGAGAAGTAACATTAGTTTTTTTACTGTAGGAATGCCATTTATAAATAGTATTGCTTTTAGGTCACTTTTCCTCTTCACTAAAGTAACGGTGGCAAAACTCTAGTGTGTGTTAAAAATTACCTGGAACCTATGTTAAATATGCTGATTCTCAGGTTCCATATGAAGAGATTCCAACTCAGTGGGTCCTTGGTAGCCTCCCAAAACCTACATTTTAAAGTATCCCCTTGCTCAAATTTGATCTCTGTGGCAGTTGACCACACTTTGAGACTCTGCTCTAAAGTATAAAAAGGCTGAGAACAGGGGTCAGTGAATTCTTTCTGTAAAAAACTGGATTATAAATATTTTAGGCTTGGGAGGCACCGGGTCTTCACATGACTCATCAACTCTGCTGCTGTAAGTGTGAAAGCATTTATAGACAGTAAATAAATGGGTGTGGCTGTGTTTCAATAAAAAGTTATTTTCAAAAACAGGTGGCCAGTCCATTGCCATAGTTTGCCAAACCCTGTTCTAGAATATACACTAAAAGTTGGTTTTATTATAAACACCACAGTCAGATCTACTGATACTGGATACCCTGTCAAGTGGGCTAAAATGCAGATGGAAGTCACAAGGCTCTTTGAAAAAGTATGCTTTGGTCAGTCAGTGACGTCAACAGGAGTACTAAATGGGGGTGCGATAAATGTGGGCTTTCATTTTGACCTTCAAATCTTATCTTACAGGGTAAGAAAATGAAGAAGTAGCATTTCTCTTCAGAGAATCTAAAAGTGGAGTAACATATACCCTTAATTAAGATACGGAATTCAATTGTACATGCCCTGCAAGAGGGAAAATCAAGAATCTAGGCAACAAGCATCGTTCCACGAGCCATTTCATCCAATATTCCTTTCCAAGCAAAGGATGGGGGACATGAATCAATTGCTTCAAGAGGTCTCAGTTCTCAGGTGCCTCTCATACAGTGAATGCTTAGAAGCCTAACATTTAAAGATATACTCATATATTTTGTATGACACCAGTTCTAAACTCAAGACAACTACATCTTCAGGTGCCAAAAGAAAAAACAATTCAACACTCAAAGAAAACAACCAGCTTTTTGAGATGCACTGCATACAAGACCCTAACACAGGCTTCATTGCAGTTCCTTCCTATGGGATTTTTTGAAGGCAGTTGAAGCATTATGAAATTTCCAACTTAAACTCGTTGACTTTAGAACCTAATTTCCCACATATTTTGTGGCTTCACTGTATACTATTTACTGACTGAGCATCACATACAATTTAAAAGGCCCCAAATTTCTGTATACCTTTGTTAAAAATTGCCTTAACTGTTTTACTAGCTTATTGTTTTTCATGTTGCTAAAAAGAACTACAGCAGAGATAGGGTTAAACAGCTCCCTACTCTCTTTGCTTATCCTTCAACTGGTAAACATTTTGCTCTTAGCATTTTGAGTAGAAATGGAAATGTAGCTAGAATTGCTTAAGAGACTACTATGTACCAATAATTTCATATATGTCATCTCATTTAAATTCTCACAACATGGTATCATGAGTATTATTTCCATTTTACAGGTAAAGATGCTGATTCAGCAAAGCTGAGTAAGTTGCCTGAGGTTACATAGGGGAAGCTATAAATATTGGGTTTGAATTAAGGAACCTCTGATTTCAAAGACCCAATTTTCCCTTACCATACAGACTTCCATGGGAAACTCAAATAAAGCTACTGAATTATGATGATGCACATTTTCAGTAAAAAAGGTAACTGGATAAAATGGAATTTGAAATTTATCCATAGATTTTCTTTACTGAAATAATTTGTTGCTCGAATTACCAAACATATTAAGATAAGACTAGATTCTAACTCAGTGGGAACAGTCATAAAAATGGTGGAGTAGAAAGAATGTTTCTTTGGTGCCTCCTGGTTTGTTCCTTTTCTCCTTTCTGGAGTACTTTTATCCATCCAGACACTCTGTTCATGGGCCAATTTTCTGATTCCCAGAATTTCCCTGTCTCTTCTTTTTGGGTGGCAACAGATCATTTTCATTTCTATTTGTTCTAATAAAATGTACTACTCTGAGACCCTACCACTTAGGTCTTTAAGTAACAAAAGTCACTTTAACATAACATAAAAGCTGGCTTTTTGATAAGATCAATAAAATTGGCAATACTTTAGTGAGACTAAAATTTTTTTAAAAAAGAAAAGAGCCAATAACCAGTATCAGGATTGACAGAATTAGCATTACCTCAGATTCAACACAAACTAAAGGAAATTAAGGAAATGCTATGAACAACCTTATATCAACAAACTTAACAATTTAAACCAAGTGGACAAATTTCTTGCGAGAAACCAACTACCAAAGCTTACTTGGCCAGCAGTACTTGAATAACCCAAAATTTAACAACAAAATTATGATTCTAGTTAAAATCATTCCCACACAAAATTCAGTAGATCCAGATGGCTTACCTGGTGATTCTACCAAACACTTAAGGAAGAAATAATACCAGCTCTACACAAACTCTTCCACAAAATTGAAGAGGAAGGAATACTTCCCATCTTATTCTATGAGCCTAGCATTACTCTGATACCAAAACCAGACAAAGACAGTACCAAAAAGGAAAACTAAAGATCAATAGATACAAACGTTTGTAACAAAATTTTAGCAAACTGAATCTAACAGTATATAAAAAGGGTAATAAATTATGACCAAGTGTGATTTATCTCAAGAATAAAAGATAAAAGAAAAACTAACATGCAAAAAGTAATCAATGTAATCCATCATATTAAAAGACTAAAAAAGCAAATGAATGTAAGATTATCTATAGATACAGAAAAAACATTTGATAAAATCCAATATCTACTCCTGATGAAACTCAGCACACTAGGAATGAAAGGGAACTTCCTCAATGTAAAGGGCATTTAAGAAAAATCTAAGGCTAATGTCATGCTCAGCAGTGAAAGACCAAATGCTTTCCCTCTAAAATCAGGAAAAGGCAAAAATGTCTACTCTCCCCACATCTATTCAACATCGAATAGAATACTGGAGAATCTATCTCCTGCAATAAGAAAAGAAGGCACCGATACTGACAAAAGATGAGTAAAACCATCTTTATTTACATATGACATTATTGACAATGTAGAAAATTTGATAAAATCTACCAAAAAAGTTACTTTAAAAAAGCAAGACTGCTGGATACAAAACCAAAATACAAAGTTAATTGTATTTCTCTGTCTCAGCAATGAACAGTCAGAAACTGAAAGGATAAAAAAAACCTCATAATATCATCAAAGCAAAACAATGAAATATTTAGGGACAAATCAGATAAAAGATATGAAAGACCCATATGCTGAAATTTACAAAACATTGCTGAGTGAAATTAAGGAATACCTTAATGGAGAAATATACTGTATTCATGGATCAGAAGACTCAATATTATTAATATGTCAAGTTTCTTAAATTGATCTGCAGATTCAAAGCAATCCCATTTGAAATATCAGTGGGGTATATATATTTTTAAATAAACTGAAAACCTTATTGTAAAATTGGAAGTGCAAAGGATTTAAGATAGCCAAAATCTGAAGAAAAAACTTAGAGAACTCACATTACCTGACTTCAAGACTTACCATCATAAACAGAATATTCATGAGTTGTGGTACTGTCATAAAGATAGATTAGTAGATCAATGGAACAGAACAGAATTGAGAAATAGACCAGCACATATATGGACAACTGATTCTCAACAAAGTTCTACAGGCAATTCAGCAGAGAGAGTATAGTTTTTCCAACAAATGGTGCTGGAACAATTAGATACCTACATGCAAAAATTTAACTTGGATCCATCCTTGTACCATATACAAAAATTAACTCAAAATGGATTATAAAACATCTAGAAATGTAAAACCTATATTATAAAACATCTAAAAAGAAACATAGAAGAAAATTGTATTGCCTTGGGTTATGTAAAGATTGCTTAGACATAATATTAAAAATGTGACTCATAATAAAAAATAAACAAATAAATTGGAGTTCATCAAAATTAAGAACTTCTGCTCTTCAACAGGCACTATTAAAGACAAGGCACTGACTAGAATAAAATATTGCACACATCTGTCTAAAATTTAAAAAGACAGACCTTATCCAGCGTTGGTGAGAATGTGGAGAAACTGCAACTCACATGCACTGCAAGTGAAAATGCAAAATGGTACGACTGCTTTGAAAAACTTTGGTAATTTCATTAAAAAATAAACACACATCCACCATATGACCCAACTATTTCACTCCTGGGCATTTACCAAAAAGGAATGAAAGCATATGTCCACACAAAGACTTGCACACAAATGTTCACAGTAGCTTAATTTGTAATATCCAAAAACTAAAAATGACCTAATGCCCATTAAGAAGTAGATAGATAAGCAAATTGTGGCATATCCATACAATGGCAAACCAAACAACAATAAAAAAGAATGAATTAGTGAACATACAAGAGTGGATCTAAATTAATTACGCTGAGTAAAGAAGCCAGATAAAAATGAGTACATGCTCTAGACTTTCACCTATATAAAATTATAGAAAAAAGCTAATTTGTAATGACAGAAAGTTTACTAGTGGTGCCTAAGGAGGTCAATGTGGGTGGGATGTTGAGGGGTGACAGAAAGAGATTACAAGAAACAGGAGGAAAAAAAGTTATTTGGGATAGCAATGCAAAAATACCAAGTTATTTATAAGGTGGAAAAAATCAGCTGACTGCTCACTTTTCTTTAACAACATTCAACATTAGATGACAACATGAAGAGACTGATAAGAAAGCATGTTGGTCATAATGGATTTACAGGGCTCTGAAATACTATGTTTTCAAGAATAATTGTTATCAATGAAACTTCTTCAGAAAGAGTTCCTGGCATGTGAAACAACTTTTTTAAAGTTCAAAGATGAAGAAATGCACAAAATTAAAAACAACAAAGGGATGGGCCGGCCCCGTGGCTCACGCGGGGGAGTGCAGCGCTGGGAATGCTGCAGCGCTGGGAATGCTGCGGCGCTGGGAGCGCAGCGGCGCTCTGGCCGCAGGTTCGGATCCTATATAGGGATGGCCAGTGTGCTCGCTGGCTGAGCGCGGTGCGGGTGACGCCCAAGCCAAGGGTTGCGGTCCCCTTACCGGTCACAAAAAAAGGACAACCCCCCCCCCAAAAAAAAAACAACAAAGGGAATTGCCTGACTAAAGCCAAGACGCCTGCAAATACACTTGACATGAATGCACTTGACCTTAAAAAGCAACAAATTTTTAAAAACTAGTGAACTTAAAAAAAATAATAATAAACTTGAAGGTACATGTTCCATTAGGGGTTGACATTTGCAAAGCAATAGCCTTAGTGCTCTTATTGTTTCTGAAATGGACTTTGTGACTAAGTTAAGCTCTACCAAGTAAATAACTAAATTAAAAAACAAAAAACAACAAAATAAACAAGCAAACCACTGTCTCACCTATTTTTCAGGATTCAAAACTTTGATCAACAAAATTGTCCATGATATTGGGTTCCAGATAGTATATTTGGCTAATTCTCAAAATCAAACATGCTTTTCAAAGAACAAAGATCTTCCAATAACATTGACATTAAAATGAAAGTTACATGGACCTGAAAGTAGTTAGTAAAGAAAAGTTGCAGAAGGGTCTGGAGAGTTATTATTGATAGAAAAAGTCAGTGGACTACTCTAAGAGAAACAATATGTATGTGGATATGTGTTAAGTGAGTGTGTTTTACTGTCAGTCATACCAGTTTCATCACTTTATATCCAGTACCCACACAGTGCTTGGTACACAACCTACACTCTACTAATTTTTGAAATGGTACACATTTTTGGATATGCACATATTTATATGCAGGACATTATTTTCGAATGCAATATAATTTTTTTTTATTTCAGAAGGCATGACCAATCTTTAAACAATTTTTTAAAAGTATATTTCCCATTCCAGGTGCACAGCCATAATTTCTCCAAATATCCTAAAACATTAGTAAGAAATAGCGATGGGCTAGGTTGTAATTCATATCTCAATGGGATAAGAACGTGGGGACTATACTATAGTAACTTTTGATCAATTACACAATGGATTATAAAATAACGTGATTCTCTTTTGTTTTTAAAAACTGATTAATATTGGGCCGACCCCATGGCGCACTCGGGAGAGTGAGGCGCTGGGAGCGCAGCAGCGCTCCCGCCACGGGTTTGGATCCTATATAGGGATGGCCGGTTCGCTCACGGGCTGAGCGCGGTGCAGCCGGTCACAAAAAAAGGCAAAAAAAAAAAAAAAAAAAAAAACCTGATTAATACTGAAGTGGGAAAAGTTCTGCAAATAAGGAAATCCTTTTGACCATTAAACAAACAGTTAAATAGCACATATTCAGAGTGAACTAATTTGGCATTTGGGATAATGTAGCCTAATATTAGGCTGAAACTTATCTTCTGGATATTTATACTAAAATAGGAAAATGCTATGTAAATACATTTGTCATTCATTCATTCAACAAATTTATCCAAAATGTATATGTCTAAACAAATGAACAACAAACAGAATGTCAATGAGCTATTCACAGTGTTAAGAACTAAGGCTGCCCCTCAGCCAGGTGAACTCGGTGCATCTGACAAAGCTAGGTTGTCAGCCTCAAGCCTCATTCTCCTAATATTTTGGTGGCAATTTTTGGCTCTTGAGAGCAGGATCACATCTTAATCACTTTGTAAGTCTAGCACCCAACATGA
Source organism: Cynocephalus volans (assembly GCF_027409185.1). Classification (NCBI taxonomy): domain Eukaryota; kingdom Metazoa; phylum Chordata; class Mammalia; order Dermoptera; family Cynocephalidae; genus Cynocephalus; species Cynocephalus volans. The sequence continues at coordinate 214,341,246 of NC_084460.1, forward strand.
AATAGCACACAACAGTCATCCATGCGTGTGGCTTTCCAGCCTTATCCTCCACTCTTTCCCACACAATCTCCCATACTCCCCAAAGTTACCCTCCTCTTTTCAACCCCCAGCCCTTCACTTCAGATGTTCCCCCTTCCTCCCTCATCCTTCTCCATCTAGCTTTCCCATGTCCCATTCAGAGACAATTATTCTTACCTTCTCTTATATTTTCTAAGAAACTTGTTTGTTCTTCCACACTAGTTCTCTTTAGTCTTTTATAGGTCCATTAGATTAGAACCTCTTAAAAAGAATTGCACTCTTCATAGTACCACGAACATTCTTTGCATATAGTAGGGTCTCTGTAAACATGCTGAATTTTCTAATTGAGTTCAACACACACACACGCTTTTACACACAGAGCACACTAAATAAGTCATGTTAATGAGCTACTTTAGGTTGTTCTCAATAATAACAAAAATGATATTAAACTATATGATCATGCTTCAAATTTTCATGGAAAGATGTGTATTATCTTTTAATTCTACTTTTCCAAGAACTTTTTCAAGTATCCTTGTATTTATTGAATGTCTGCTCTCTGCCATGCAATCTGTTAGATGCATTACACACATTATTTTAATCTTTATGATAAACCTTATCTCTTGCATGAGGAAACTAAGACTCAGAAAAATTAAGTACATTAAACAGGAAAAATGCTGCTATACTGCTGAGCACAAAGTCAAATCCAGGTACTCCTGGTTAAAAAAGACCCTTAAGGGCCGAGCCTGTGGCGCACTCAGGAGAGTGCCGGTCACGAAAAAGACAAAAAAAAAAAAAAAAAAAGACCCTTAAGTCCTCTTCCTTGTATATTTTCCTTTTAAGTTCATTCCCTCCCAGCTCAGATTATTATACCCATAACCTATTACTCAGTTTTGCTTTTCTAACTTAATCTATTTTCAAGATTATGGGCTACCTATAATGCTTCATTAATATTAAGAATATTCTAAAGATCTTGTCTACTCAAATCTTATTTATTTTATTTTATTATTTTTTTAAATTTTAATTTCTCAATTACAAATCTTATTTTTTTAAATCAATCTCTAGGGCCGGCCCGTGGCTCACTCGGGAGAGTACGGTGCTGATAACACCAAGGCCCCGGGTTCGGATCCCATATACGGATGGCCGGTTTGCTCACTGGCTGAGCGTGGTGCTGACAACACCAAGTCAAGGGTTAAGATCCCCTTACTGGTCATCTTTAAAAAAAAATAAAAATAAAAAATCAATCAATCAATCAATCAATCTCTAAGCAAATAACTTCAGTGTTGCAGTTAGATACATAGTTTTAAGATGAGGTAGCTGTACTTGGAATAAAATGTTACTCATGCTTGAAGCAGTCTGAAATACACAAAAACCCTACACAAACCGAAGGCAGAACCTCAGAAGCCCAACGTATACAAGAACAGGATATTCCCCAAAACAAACTCTTGCAGCCCTTTCTTTGTGAGGAACTCCATTATTATAGATGTCTGTGAAATTTCTCATTCTTGAAGAATATTTCTGTGCTTTCAATAACAGGTCTTTAAAACAAGGGTGCCGCAACTAATGGATTAATAGTATTTCTACCTTTAAAACCTGAATTTCTTATGAGTAAAAAAACCACAAATGAATGTACTTGTACCAAGCACAATGAACCTTTCGTCTTCTATTAGCATATCAGTCTGTAATCATATCTAGATCAATAGTGAAGATATCCGCTTAAAAGAGAACCATGCTTTCTTTTGTCAGAAATTCATTACTTTTTATTAGGGTCATTGCTTGAAAACTTCAAAACACCATATGGACCTAATTGTGGTTTATTTTGGCAAAAAGGAAGACACTGTAGAACAATTGAGGCATTACATTCTACAATTCCATTACTTTCATCCCTCTCAGTTTTATTACTGTGTCATTAAAGGCAACTTGAGTGAGTGAAGAATTATAGTGTCATGTGTACAGGCTAGTAGATTAATAACAAAACACACTCAAGTTTAAAGGTATCTAACAGCTGTTTTCATTATTTCGTGTAAATACGCTTGAAGCATATCTATCTGATTAGTGGATAGAGTGCTCTTCTCTGTCACATGCCATGGGCACTGCTATGTGCAAGCAATCAAAGTGCTCAGAAAATGAGTTTACATTGTTCACTGCTGAAATACACAAATGTCAGAGAGTGACTATGCATCAAAGCTTAGTCAAATCATCTGCTGCAAACAAACAGATTCCAATGCACATTTCAGCTTAAAACATTCTGCAACAGCACACTGACTGAGTTGGACTTATTGCTGGCCAAAATGAAGTGATGTGCAAAGAATAATATGTTTCTTTAGAGAGAAAAAAATGACTTCAAAATTCCATTTGTTCATTCAGATTCATATGGATAATTATCTATGTAATTTTCAATAAAGTCAACATCTAGAGTTGTATTATTTTATCCTAGGAATGTTCATCAACTTTTACATGCTTTCAAATATGAAATGATAAGGAAAGACATCATATATTCTTACTTTAGGCTTATATAAGTCTACATGTGAAATCCATAAATAACTTAAGACCTCTAATGCAATGATTCCCATTTCCATGCTTACAGGTTTTCCCCCCAGTCTCCTTTCACACTGCTATGTTCTACCTGCAAATACATTAACTTTGTATTCCAATACCCAGTTACTTGCTATTTAAATTGTTTCAAAAATATTCATCCTCACCCATCAGCCCTTGTTCTTGTACAGATTCTCTTCACTTGACCTCTGGTCTTCCTTAACCATAGAAAAACACTTGACTCCTGTTCCATTACAAGTTGACAGGTTCGGCTACTGCAGTGCCTGTCCACTCACTGGAAGTTTGCACTTCATCACCATCTCTCAGCTTTGCTGTCTCTGAGGTTTCTTGTCCCCTGTGTGTCTGCCTAATTTTGATGCTCCAATTCAGGCATTTGTTTTCAAATCTACTCAAAATTCCTCCCGTCATTTTTTTTTTTTTTTTTTTTTTTTTTTGGTGGAAAGGGGAGGGCACAATCCTGGTGTCATATCCACATACACCACCTCAATAATATGGGTGCTGAATATTCTTAATATGGTGATGAGTACAACTTCCTTCTTCTTCCAATGCCTGGCTTTAAAAATGCCCCACCTCCCATTTAAGTGTTCTGTCAGGAACCTCTGATTTTGACATATCTGGCTTCCTCAGAAATGCTTTTAAAGCACTTTATGCTTACCCCTCCAGTCACAGAAACACTTGTTTCAAATTTGTCTGTCAGCCTCTTCCAAGTTTCTCATCTTTTCCTTCAATTTCTTGCACTTGGTCTTTGGGGATGTTTACACGGAAGCTCGTGTTTCAGGACTCTAGATCTTGCTTTCTCTCAAGCATCTCTAAGTCTTCCGTGCTGTTTGAAGACTTGCCTTGTCATCTGTATACTCTTTCTGTCTGCACCTCAGTTTCCTTGTTTCCCTCCGATGAGAGCCTGGGGTGCTCATGAGAGTGAAGCTCTAGTAGCACTAACGCAAGCCAGACCTGGCTGCAGAGGTGTTACATAAGCTTCTCCATGCTGAATTGACAATGAGTTTCTACAATGACCTTCAAGTTCCAAATTTATTCAGAGGTGTTCTATAGACGAGGCTCACAACCAAAATGTCAAGATTTTCAGCTAAGGGTACAAGCAAGGCTTTCAAAAGGTTAGAAAGTAATTATATAAACCACACCCAGTATTTCCATGGCACCTTTCAAAGTGAAAAGCCTCATATGTTGATGTGCTGACATAGCTCAATAATGCGAATAAAGTACATGTTACAGGGACACTGATCCTCTTCAAATTTAATCTAACCGTATCTTTACCAATGGTTCTAAAAGATTGCCTTAGAATTCAGGAGTCAAAATGCGACCCTGACTTTCTCTGTCCCTGAATTTATTCCCTAAGGTAAATAGCACCTAAGGTAAACAAAGTAGCAAGACAGCAAGTACAGATTTTAACCTGTTTCTCTCAGATAAAATACAATCTGAATGCTAAACCATGCTTAGTAGTGGTGCTGCAGCTTCACACAGATTTCCCTTTCCAATGTTTTAAGTATTGCCTATCCAATAATAATATTTATTGAAAATCAACAGTAAAGAAATGTGCTGGTAAGGTCAAGAATTCGATCCCCTGCCAGCTACCAGATAAAAAAAAAGAGAGAAAAAAAAATGTACTGTACTGTAGGGTGTTAACAGGCATTGAAAACAGAGCCTTCATGTTTAAGAACCTTATAATCAAATGACTGAGTATACATAAATCAACTGACAATAGACATGCATATATGTGACATATGCATACACAATTATGACTCTATATTTCATTTAAAAGCTTGCCTTATACACCTGACTGACTGGATCAGGAGTAAAGTGAGAGATGGAGGTATAGAATAAATTAAAGGCAGTATCTCACCACAATGTATTCTATAAAATAAATGATCTAGTTGTCTAATGCAAGTGTTATTATTCAAAAAAAGTTTTTGAAGGATAATCCTAAGTACTGTTTTTTAAAGATGCAAAAGTGGTAAATAGAAGATAAAAAGAAAGACTATCAACCTAGACTTAAGTAGGAAGACAGTTGGAAAACAATAGGGATGACAGATGGAAAGGCTTACAATGAAAAAGGAAAGTCATGCACCTTCTCTGTCAGAGTAACACAAGGGCTTGGGTGAGGGAAAGGCAAGTTTTCCGCAAGGAAATGTCGGTTCACTTCTTTTGACTATTGATAATGCACTGGACACCTGAATAAACTTGGCAGGCTCCATTTTAGGGCTTAAATATATGTCTCTCCTTTCCACATTATATGATTCATTAAACCTTCCATATATCCTGTACCTTGATCTTCCCCAAGCCTTTTCCACATCAAAACTCTGCAAAATGGTCTAGCTCCTTATTTCTCATTGGAATTTTCTCTCCACTTGGGGCACTTTGTGGTGATCACATCTTTTGAGCTGCATCTTTTGATTTTTCAATAAAAACACAGACTCAATTCCTTTCAGGGAAACTGGTTCCAGAAACATTTCTGCCACACAAGATCCATCACCTTCCTGGGAGGAATTTTCCGCTCTCTTAAGAGCTTTGTAAACCAGAACGTGGTATATAAATGTAGGTTGTACCTGACTCAGCTGTTGTTATTAATCACTTTACCTTTCAGATTTGCTTATATCTAAAATAGTCTGCATCACTCTTAACATCGTATGTGTGTAGAGAGCAAGCAGAATGCTAGTTTAACATATTTTATGCAGCACCTGGCACACAGCATGCAAAAAATCTTGATGCTGATGATGCTAATGCTCACTGAAATTAAAGCCTGTCTTCTCATGATCACGTAATAACTGGCAATCACCTTGAAATGGGAGTGTATTAAGCCCCATAAAACACAGCTCGTACTTTTGGCCCAAGTTCTGCTCTCAGTGAAACTAGAGAGCAGCAGCTCAATGCTCCCCTTAGAATACATGTGTTTCAAAGCATTTAACCTTTCCATAGTTCCCAAGAATTTTCACAGTTACACTGGCTGGATTATTCAAATGACTCACTGAGCTTTCTTGCTTATGTATGCCACTCAAATGAGGAAGATTAAATACAGCCCTGTTCACAGTAAGTTCCTAAGTAACATTAGAATAAGCATGGAAAAACATTTCTTCTTGATTTTATGTCACACACATCACACAATCACTTTGCCTTTTACTAAACTAATAATTGAATTGAACTGGGGCTACAGTAACCATTGGGACACAAATTTTCTTCCTTATTGGGATATTCCTAAAATTCCTCTTCCTCTAAAATGCCCACTTTAGAGATGAGATAATATCCAATGCTATTAATATTTTCTAAATATATACCTGAAGACATTATCCAGTCTTAATCATACTGACTTCTGTATGCATTTCGTGTTGGTATGCAATCACAGAATTAATTGAATGTGAATTTAGAAATAACCTTACCCAACATCCCACTAATTCAGGAATCCCTTGAAAAGACTTGGTTGTAATATTCAACATACTGATTGTTGAGTTCACTTTCATTTAGTCTTCTTTCTATGAATGGGTGCAAAGAACATTTGTAAAATGCGAGGGAGCTCAAGACTATTTTCTGACGTTTTACAAATGAGTTATCATCCAGTCAGGTGAAATGTCTCTCACTTCAAAATCCAATGGATCCTTTGTCCTTTAACCACCTCTTCGAAATCCAATGGATCCTTTGTCCTTTAACCACCTCTGACACAAGAATCTTTACAACTCGATCAGTAATATTGTTTCTTCAAAACCTAACACACACACACACACACACACACACACACACACACACACACACCCTAGTTTGTTGTTGAATGTATCTAATTATTAGAAAGATGTCTTTCTAGTAAATTGATATCTTTGCCCTATGCTTTCAAGGGCAAGTTATAATTTTCTTCTTGGAAACAACACAACACAAATAAACTCACACTTGCACATAACAATCTTTCATGCTCCAAAGTACAATGATTCTATAATGTGAATACAGCTATTTTGTCTCCCCACAGAATTCTCCTTCTCTGGGTTAAGTACCTCGAGACTCTTCAAGTATGTCTGTATGTTTAGACATTTTGAATACATATATTCATCCCTTTTGAACGTAAGAGTTAACATTTACTCTTTCAAATATCATTTTGTACATTTTAGCTCACTATTTTGATCTGTCAAGATAACTGAAACTATTATTACCCATTATTTTTCAATCATCCTTTATTCTGTGTCATCCAAAATTCTAGGACACTTGCTGCTATGGGTTAAATGTATCTCTCAAAAGTTCATGCACTGGAAACCTGACCCCACTGTAACAGTGTGAAGAGGGTGGGAAATCCAATTATGGTATTTAAAAGGTGGAGCCTTTGAAAGGTGATTGAATGAGGACTGTGCCCTTGTGAATGGACTGATCCATTCATGAAGTAATGGGCTTGATTCTGATAGCTTTATAAGGACAGCAAGTGAGAAGGTTAGCTTTCTCTTGCTCATGCCATTTTCTTGCCATGCAATACCCTGCATTGCTGTAGAGGGTTGCCACCAAGAACACCCTCATTGGATGTGCCCTCTGGTACATGGACTTCCCAGCCTCCGAAACTGTGAGAAATAAATTTTGTTTCTTTATAAATTACCCAGTTTCAGGTATATTGTTATAAGTAACAGATTAATACACTTGCTTTGTGTGGAGTTTTTTTGTTTTGTTTTGTTTTTTTGTGGCATTCCACCAGAGTGAGAGGAGGAGGAAAATTTTTGAACACTTACCATGTGTGAAGCACCCTGGTCAGCATATGACATTTACTGTTTCTCATAATTTAAACCTCACAAAACTCCTTGTGATCACCTAGTTTACAGATGAGGAAATAGATGACTTAAACAACTGAAATGACTGGCAAGTGACAAAGTTTGGCCTTTAAATAAAGTTTCTCTGAATCCAGATCTGTGCTTTTTCCATAACAACCCAGGGTCTCCCTTTAGGCTAAAAGGAATTCATGAGTATATAAGGGTTCAAAAGGGTAAGCTAATTGCAAATCTATATAACCATCTCATTGTAAGGTTATCGTGAGAGGGTTTGTAAAATGCCCTGCTGATGTCATTTCATACTTTCTATATATTAAATGGTGAGAATATATATGCATGTGTATATTCTCAGGCGTATAGATATACCAGGTATTTTATGTCCAAAAAAAGTTTTATTTAATCCTCATAATTCTATGAGGTGGTATGATTTTTGACATCTTATAGCTAAGAACACTGAGGTTCATAGAGCTCAGTGACTGTTCCCGGTCAAACAGCTGGTAAGTGATACAGCCCCCACCCTATCCACTAACTCAGTAGCCCCATTACAATAGACAGTGAGGTTGGTATGACATGATATGACATGACATGTGCACTGTTGGATATACTGGCTTCCAGTGAGCAGCACATTCATTTTAAAAATCACATAAATTACCTCCTAAAGAATACACTTTGTAATGTGGTCAGTTATTTTCCTCTTCTTTTCCTTGTCACTGTCATCTGCACACTTAAATGAAAGGAGTTATATTCATCTTGCACTCTCCAGCAACCAGCACATTGCTTACAGTGTTTCTTTTGAAAATGAAAATTAAGCACTGAAATCCTTTAGAAGATCAGATTTACCAGGAATACACATACATAAAACAGATTTTAAAAAAGCAAGATCACCTGGTTAAAGAGGTGAGGGGAAATGTGAAGGGAGGGGAGCTTTGTTTTCCCTCTCCATATTCATCCCTCCCTCCTCCGTATATCCCCGACCCCCAATCAACCTTCACTACCACCTGGGAAAATTCTTAGAGTCCTAATGATTCCTTAGAACCAAATTCGAAAACCAACAGTTACAGGGGAATATCTTGGATGATGATGATGATAATGATGACAGCAGCTAACACTTCCTGAGTGTTTACCATAAGGCCATAATGTACATACTCCTTACTAACATATTTCTGATAGGTCCGCCATCAGCCATAATAGGGTTAACACAAAGAAGTGCATTAGATAATCGGCTGCCACTTTGTTAGGAGATGGGTGGGGGCTTAGAGAATACAACACAACATAAAACTGGTGGCAGAGGGACCACTGGAGCCCAAGAGGGAGCACAACATGTGAGCCTGACTCAGTCCAAGGACAGTAAGCATCCCTTCATCCATACACACAATCATGCAACAAATAATTCTTGAGTGTCTTCTAGGTGCCCCACATGGAGCTTACATTCTAATAGGACACTTAAGTGGTGGTGAGAAAAAAGGGGATTGAAATGCATCGCAGACAAACTCTACCTACTTTTTAGAATTCCAGCCATACTGCTGCAGTGAAAACTAGTTAGCGAGGGCTACAGTGATTTTTCTAAGTTCCCTCTTAGTTGTAAGGACATGATTATCAGCAAATAGTATTCGCAGCTACCATGAATACCAAAAGACCAAAACAAAACCCTGAAATGCTGACACTCAATTACTAGAAAAAATTTAGAAATGAATTATCTGAAGGAAAATATCAAAAATAAATCACTTTTATCACTGACCAAAATTCAACTAATGCTCAAATAGGTCTTTATTAAAACTACAGAATAGGACTGTCCCAATATCCATGGACTTGTTCTCTTGCATTAATTTTCCTAATAAGGAAGGGTTATGAAGTGTTATTTTTCCTTATATAACAGAAGAGAATACTAAGACCAAAAAAGCACCTGTACTTGTGCAAATATATAATGAAATATTACATTATGAAAATTATGTAGTACTTTTAAGCTTTCTTCAACTTATTTCCATTCAAAACAATCCTGTAAAGCAGCAGGATTGATATTATCACTCCTAATTTACTTAAATGAGGTAGGGACACTCACCTGCAGTCTTTCCCTGGCACCTGATCTTAAGTCTCTGATTCTCACATCAGGGCCTTTCTAGTGCACCTAATTACTGCAAAGAGAACACAACTGCTGGACTCGCAGGGGACCTATTTCCCACATTAAGAAAATTCCCTAAAATTCCCACTTGTTTTTGGCTCTAAAAGTATAGGAAAAGTGCTAAAAAGCAAAAATAAATCAGCCAAGGGCAGTTTCTCCACCCCACTCTGTTGATGCGCCAAGTTGTTTCTGGGAATGAATTTGCACCCTTTCTGGCCTGGCTCATTTGCAGTTTGGTACTGAGAGCCTGTGAGACTCAGAACCACAGAGAGCTCAGCTGAGCACATCTATGGAGTGAATAGGGTCTGGAAGGAGGCTTCAACTCCCATATCTAGGACATGTCCATGAGAAGCCCTGGCTACAACCATCCTACTTGCTGTTTCTTCCCCTGCACCCTCTTTCACCAGTTTCACCCCTCTGAGTCTAGTCCATCCAACAGGCCATTTCCATGGATCTCTGGTCCCAACTCATTTCCAGATAGGACTGTAGGGAGTACTCAGGCCCTAAAATATAGGCAAGGTGGTGACAGCACTGATGTCTATTTCTGGTACTTTTGAGCCCCACTTCCCAAGATTGACTCTGCTTCTGAAACGCCTTCCATGAACTTGGCTGGACCTACCTGGTCTGAGCACTGACATTCGGAAGCCTTACAACTGTACATAACCAGCCTCAGACACAGTCCCAGTTTAGATGCCAAGTTCTCTACTTACCTGGAAATTGGTGATTCAGACTGCTGGACATTCTCTGGACAGGCCAGCATTTGCTGTCTTTGCTCTCTTTTTCTCTCCTCTCTCTCTCTCTAATGAAAGTTCCAGTGTATCACACAGCTGGACCCCTACTGTACAATAGTGGACAGAGGGGTTGTCTTATATAATTCCTACTAACTGTACTGAAAATCTTAAAAGAAACAATTCAGAATACTTAAACACACTGAAATATTTTTGGAATGATAAGTATCAATAAGCAAAACAATCATGAAGCATATTTTCCAAGCTATCCAAATGTTCATCAGCAAGGAGAAAAATATTTTACTCTGGTTATAAATAAACTTTCAATCTTAAAGAGATCTATGTATGAAAAGCTTACTATTTACCAATTATATTTAAATAAATAGCCTTATCCCAAGGAAGTATTACATGGGTATATTCTGCCATGCAATTGAAAAGAATAATCCCTAAGATTGTTGCACAAGGCTTTCCAGTTCAGAATAACTAAACAACTTAACGAAGCCAAATATCTAGAACCTCTGCTGCTATGTTTTTGAAACACAAGTACCAAAATCTCCCATGATGTAATCTATTTGGGGGAAATTATACACATATACTTTTCCCTGTTCCTCCCACTAAGTATAACTAAAAACACTGGACATCATATATAAAACAAACATAAGAATACTTCCAGAGATGAAAAGAAGGCACACTGGCCAGGGAACTCGAAACCTAAGGAATGATATAGTGGTGAGTTCTCAGACGAAATTTCTTTTTGACTTATAAATCTACACTGGTTCATAGAGAAGTCAGCAACCTGAAAATGTCAATGAGTGCTGGCAAAGAACAGCCCCAAGAAAAATCTATTTTCTCTAGCCAAAGGACCAAAAAAGGGGCAGCACAGCAAGATGGAAAACTTTTACACAAGAACTGTTCTACTCCAGCCAAACTCCACAGTAAAAACTGCACCCCAACCCTGCCAGCAAAGGCCTACTAGAGAACCTAGATTTCCACCTTTGCTGAGGTATAACCAGGTCTTTCCTCACCCCGGCAGTGTCATAGGAAGTATGGATTGAGAGCTGGAACTTCCATCCAAACGAAGCAATGAGGCATCCCTCTCTTTCTCATCTGGGGTGGTACCAGAGGGAACTTAGTGGAGAGTCATCCCTGGGACTTTTACAATAACTCAATATTAATAAGCCCCCAAAGAGTCCTCCCCCTGACCCTGGTCAATGAAGACCAGAAGAAAAACCTGGACTTCCAGCCCTACTTCACAGTAATGTGCTGGCACCCCCTTCCCCCACCACAGTAGTGTCCGAAGAGGACTGTAAAAAAATAAATAAATAAACAAAATGTAAATAAGATCCAGAGCCCAATAATATAAGACCCAAAATGTCCTGGTTTCAACAGACAATCACTCATCATACCAAGAACCAGGATACCTCAAACTGAATGAGAAAAGACAATCAACAGATGCCAACTGAGATTGCACAGATGTTAGAATTATTTGAGAAGGATTTAAAGCAGCCAACATAAAAATAATTCAAGAATAATTATAAACACATTTGAAACAAGTAAAACAGAAAGTCTCCCCCCCCCAAAAGAAAAAGAATAAGAAAGAAATGATAAAGAAAAGAAAACCAAATAGAAATTTTAGAACTAAAAAAAAGAATATACACAATGAATGAACTCAACTGTAGAATGGAGGGGACAAAGGAAAGAATCAGTTAATTTGAAAAGAGAACAATAGAAATCAGCCAATCTGAACAACCTAGAGGAAACAGACTTGGAAAAAAATAAAATAAAAAGAAGAGTACTTCAGGAACATATGAAACTATAACAAAAGTTCTAACATTTGTGTCACTGAAGTCTCAGAAGAAGAGAAGGAGGTGGAGATGAAAAAATATTCAAAAAAAAAATAGGCTAAAAATTTCCCCTATTTGGCAAAAACTATAAACCTACAGATTCAAGAAGCTGAACAAACCCTAAACAGGATAAACCCCCAAAAATCCATTCTGAGACAAATCATAGTCAAACTTCTGAAATCTAAAGACAGAAAAAAGAAATCTTTAAAGCATCCAGAGAGAAATGATTCATTAACTATAGGAAGGAAAGCAATCTGAGTAGTGTATTTCCCATCAGAATCTGTTTGCCTTTTTCATTATCTTAATATTTTCTAAAGCACTGCTTTTCCATACTTCATTCAAAATTTTACCTACTTGCTTTCTCTCCATATAAAAATCTAAGTAGATAGTATACAGTAGTCCCCCTTTCTCTGTGGTTTTGTTTCCACAGATAACGGTAGTCTGAAAATAGGTGTGTACTGTACAAAAAGGTATTTTAAGATAACTTTTATGTAACTTTTATTACAGTATATTTTTATACTTGTTCTATTATTAGTTATTATTGCCAGTCTCTTACTGTCACTAATTTATAAGTTAAACTTTATCACAGGTATGTATGTAAAGGAAAAAACACAGTACAGTATTTATGGGCTTTGGTACTATATGTGGCTTTAGGCATCCAGTGGGGTCTTGAAACATATTCCCTGCAGATAAGGGAGGACTACTGTACCGCACATTCCTACAATGTATGGATATCACTACATGTTAAATTGAGAATCATCAACGTGAAGTGGCATTTTTGAAGATGTGGTCTCCTAAAGTGTTAATGTTCTCTGCTTGAGAGTGGTTTCAGGCTTGGTGCCATAGGATTTGCCCTTTGTGGCTTCTCACATCCCAGACTTGGAAAATATGAGCTGCAATACAGAGAAAGGTAAGAAGCTCAGCAGAGCCCCTTAGTGATAAATGACTTTGCATCATCTGTCATTAGAACTTCCTGCCAACTGGGTCATTCCGTATTAAATTACCACTTGTCAATGTTTAAAATACTGATTGATAAATGATTGTGCCAAAACTGATAACACAACAGCTTTTATTTCCTAATAATCTTATTTACCACAGCCTGCTTGTCAAGGCACAGATACCATGCTTTTTTCTTTTATTAAATGATTTTACCAAAAGACAATTTAATCTAACGCAATGCTAACAGGTATAATGCCTGCCCCCCTTGTGTTACATATATACTGGTTCCACTTGCCAAAATAAACCTACTGGCAATTCAGTGATACGGAGAGCTCCAAGTTTCACATTTCATCAAATGCTAGTAATCTGTTTTATCAATATAAACTGCATTTTAATGAAAAATTCTTTTCTTCAGTACACTTCACTTTCAATGCCCTTGAGTATAGTAATTCGTTCATGCTGTAGAACAAGAATATTTTACAAGACCTTAACTCTCAGGAGAAATTTCTCCGTAAATACAAAATACAAGTTTTATGGGAATGTGTTATATGCACATGAGTAGTGCCCAACACTACAAAACAAAACAAAACAAAATCAACCAAACAAAAAACAGGTTGCACTTGGATCTCAGCTTAAATATCCTTCTTAGATACAGTATAAGGAACTTGTTATTAGAACAAAGCATAGTTGAGCAACTAGATGATAAATACAACTAGAGATAAATGAAATGGGATTCATATCCCTGAGGTCTCTGAATCAAAATACATCAGAACATACTGCAGGCATATGTTAAGGCAGAACCAATCACTGGTATTCAAAACAGTTTTAACAATCTGAAAATTCTATGGTGGTTGCCTCTTTCTTGGTGATTCAAAGTGAAATGTTTTGGCTAAATTAAAGTAAGTCTCTGTATAGCCAAAGTTGCATACAAATTTATATGGCAGGTGGCCAATCTCAACTCTCCATAAAACCTCTCAGGACCTCTCTTTCCTACCAGAGTTGTCTTGCAAACAGTTAACTCTGGCATTATTTTGTTTATCCTTCCTTCATTATTCCTGCTTAATACTGGCAAAGGCCAGTCTGCAAATGGAAGAGTGATGGTGCACCAGGCCATCACTCTGTGTGGTTTCACATACCTATCTACATTTTGATCACCAACCACTGCTCTGCTTTCTCTTACCGCTTTTTTTGTCCACTCCATTCAAAATACCTGGTAGCAACGTCACTGGAAGAAACGACAAAAACAAGAGAAACACAGGACCAATAATTTCTCACCTGTGCCATTTCTTCCTGCGGCACTTTTACGTCTTATTTGTCTTCTCTATCACACATAGCTCATTACTGCATGGCTATCATGTCTTTCTATCAGATTTGTGTGGTGCTAGACTACATAGTCAAAGTTGAGCAAGAGTTTATCAATAAATATACGTAAATGGTATAAAGAAAAGGCCTTTTACTGGAGATGCCAGGTCAAACTGCTCCAGGGAAGTGCTAAAAAAAAAACTAGGATATACAGTAACTTACAGGCAGGAAAATGTAAAGAATTACCCTGTAAATTTGTTCTTTATCGTTGCTACCACCAAGCAGTAGAGAGAAGAAATGTCCCATGAAAAACTGTCCAAGGGAGAGTGAATAATAACACATATAAGTAGCACGTTGAATGAATAAAATATATCTATGTAAAACACAGTTCTCCTTTACATAAATATGTAGACCATTATGTTCCATGGTGTCAGCAATTTCTGCCAGGTGTTTTATCTTCCAATAAACTTTAAAAAAATAAGAAATTCTATATTTGCATATGCATTAGCCAACGTTAACGTAGTAAGTGAAGCAAACTGAGTTTCCATATGAGATTTTTACGTGTGTGTGGTATGTGTATGTATATAATCAGCGACAATTTAGAAAATATAAGCAAGCAAACAAGGAAGAAAACAAAATTTTAATCACCTTAATCCCACTATTCAGATGTAGCTACAGGTAACATTTTGTGTATATACTTCTAAACATGTTTTTCCATTAGTATACATGTACGAGTATGTAATCTATCCACATCTCAAAATGTGAGGCTTATAATGGGGCAATAGAATACAAATGTGGAATTTCCATACCCAATGCCTTCAAAAACCAGTGAGCTTTCATATCCTGTGCCTAAGAAGTGGGTTCAAATGAGCTAAAATGTGACCATTTCTGTTGTTCTACCCATCCACACACACACACACACACAAAAGAGAAAATAGAAATATAAACGTCTCAAGTAATGCAGGCCTGATTTTTTTTGTATCGTTATCACTGTACTTTGCATGATTTATAAAGTCCTTTAATGTAAAGCACAGTCCCACGAGGCTAGTAGGGATAACATTTTTGTTTCCATTTTATCGGTAAGAAGATTGAGCCTGAGGTCTTGTAGCTTGAGAGCAAAGAGTCAGAACAAGAGCCCAAGTCTTACTTGAAATGCAGTGCTACTACCTTCAATCCCTAATGTCCTGTGCTTTCGAGGGTCCAGCTTTTTTTTTTTTTGGTCACTCTAGGGACACACCCTAGAATAGTTTTCAAGCTCTCATGTGAAGCAGTGAGAGGCTAACAAAAATGTGAAGCTTGGTGAACAGTGATCTCTATTTAAAATGAGTTTTCACACAGAACATATCTTGCCTGATATTCCTCAATAAATGCCCATTCCTTCACTCTATACCTTCACAGGTAAGCAGGGTCCACCTGTCTTGACTCCCCAGCAAACGTCTTCCACTCCAACCTGCAGCTTTCACACTGACAGTAGACTAACATTTTCCACCTTCATGTAATCAGCTAGAACCTCACCTACACAGCTCACATCTCCTCTTTTCAAATTCAGCCTAAACAGAAGTACCACGTTAAATCATCAGTGCTTTCTTTTCCCTTTTCCACTTTCTGAATCTGTCAACTCCAGTCGTTTTACCTCTCTTCTCCTTAATCCCCATTTTCCTATTTTTGAATCTTCATAATTCAGCCCATACATCTCTTAAAGAAATATGAAACAGGAAAACTTCCAGTCTCTGAAATTAACATGGCAGTACAAATTTTTAAACACGAGACTTCTAAAAATAATAAAGAGAAGCAAAAAATATATATATACGAGGTACTTCAAAAAGTTTATGGAAAAATAGAACTAAAAGATAATATGAATCTTTCCATGAACTTTTTGAAGTACCCTCATACATATATATTTATACATGTGTGTATATATGTATATATAAATTTGCTGTTTTAGTCCTTAAGTGTACAACTTAGTGGCATTAATTGCATTCACAGTGTTGTGCAACCATCACCACTATCTATTTCTAAATCTTTTTCATCACCCCAAACAGAAAATCTCTGCCTATTAGCATATATCAGAATTTCATTCCTTCTCGAGACTGAGTGGTGCTCCACTGTGTATACGTACATTTTATTTATCTATTTATTTGTTGATGGCTACTTGGGTGGTTTCCACCTTTTGACTACTGTGAATAATTCTGAAATAAATATTGTTGTATAAGTAAAAAAAAAAAATAATAATGAAATTATCAATCAATCATTACAGACTATAAAACTCCTAAAGTTTGAGTGATAAATATTGTTAATTCTATTTTGCTAATGTCTTGTTCCCATTATGAGAAATGATTGACTTGGGTTTTTTAATAGGCCTGTGTGAGGTTAGTTTCTATTTGACAGGTTGATATAGAAGTGTTTTCTGTGTAAAAAGTCACTGAGTTTCAAAATGTCAATTTTCTATGCATATACATCAAATGTTAGTGCACATATAATCTGGAATATTTTACAGTACTCAAAGTTGATCTAAAACATATAGAGCACTAATATTTTTAAAACAACATTTGTCTCCTAACAATCTGGCACGTTACGTGACTTAAAATGTGTTACTGCCCTTCAACATCATATCAACTGTAAGCGGTATCAACTATTATTTTATTTTCTCATCTGTCTTCAACTCTGTAGCATGCCGCAAAAATGCCATGGCATCTGAAAACAGTTACAGTAAGCAACTACTATATCAATCAGTTCTCTTATGAGTTCCATTTTAAAATTCAACTAAAAACTATTGAATGCAAAGATTTATCCTTGTTCAAGAGACTAAATATCTCTGTGATTATTGGCAAGATAAAGAACTGGAAATATTTTTTATAACTAGGATATATCTCACAGCAGTTCTGGCTACATACAAACATTCATAAAAATACAAATGTCAACTTTTCAAATTTGGCAAAACAATGCTATATGATCTTGTATTTACATTAGCCATAAAAATATATATCATGAAAACTCCAGGGTAACAAGGACTTAATTTTGGATCCCCAGAACCTACTCAGGGCCTGCATACACTGTAGGTTCAAATACACATTTCACAAACTAACTCTTGCACTCAAACACTAGATAAGAATGTGAATGTTCGAATATAGCGGGTTAGCAACATCTGGGCAAAAGACATGACAGATGAATAGTAGAAACTATGCCTTCAGGAAGTGATGTTTGCAGGATTAATTCCCAGAGTTCATTATTTATATAATTGGGCAATGAATTACAATCCAGGGGTATTCGAAAAGACAGCAAAGAATTCAGAATGTGTGAATTCTAATTCTAACTTTGTATTAACGATGTGCAACCTCAGGCCAAACCCTGAGATAGTAGAACCCTAAGCTACAGCTAAAAGGGCAAGTACTACCATACCTCAGAGTATTCCCTCAGATAAAAATGCCCTCTTGCTCCTTGTCAGATATGCAAAGGAAGTCTTGCCCATCCTCCAAGATACAGCTCCGTCACCTTCTCTGCAATCCCTGTTTTAACTCTAGTTCTGACTGCACCTCATACAGACTGCTCCCATTACATGGTACAATGATCAGAGAAGCAATACAGCAGAGTGGTGAAACATGAAGGTTCTCAAACCCAAGGGCCTGGGCTGGAGGCCAACCTTGCGCTGGATGTCTGTAGGACCTCTGGCAAGGTCTTAAGCCTTAAGCTTTAGTTTCCCTATCTGTAAAATAAGACAGAGTACTTGCTTTATAAGGCTGTTTCAAGGAACAGATGAAATCATAAATGTAAAATTTACACTATCTAGACATAAAGTGCTGTTGTTGTTAATACCTTCCTTCTATTTTTTTCTCCTTCACTAGACCCTGAGCCTCTATTATATATGCACCCTATATCTGTTTACTCGTATACCAAAAAAAAGCAGCTAATAACACCTACCCTAGAGACTAGTGTTATTTAAAATATAAAATTAATTCACAAATTGAAGTGACATTAAACAGTTTTAAAAGCTATACCACTGTAATGTGACAAAGTTAATATTATTACATGTCATTAAATTATTAGAGAGCAAATAGCAAAGTGTTGGAAAGAAGTCATAAGAAAAAATCTGAGATTTGTGGTATATAATAAAGATCTGTACAAATACAATTCCAATTTCCTCTAGTGTCAGATGATGTAAAAGTTTTTAAAAATACCTTAAGACAAGTTCTGTTTTGTTACCTTTCCACCTTCTTTTGCATGTCATCTTTTCTACCTTCTGGCATACCTCACCTGCTGAGCCTTCTATACCTAGTACCATCATGCTACTCTCTAGGTAGGTACTTAAAGCCTGAAATGTGTCACTCAAGTTCAACTGCCCCAGTATCTGCATTACCTTTCATCCCAAACTCCTTCATCCTCTGGGTTCCTGGGAAAGATCACAAAATTTGGGGCTAAGAAAACCTAAGTTGTAGTTTTAGATCTAGAAGTTAACTCCTCATCTGTAAAAGGGAAGGAAGATTAACAAGGAAATTTCTAATCTCCATCCTGCTTAAAAAAATTAAGGAGCACATCTCAATAAGATATCTATAAAGAAATCACTTTGACCAAATACACACTGTTATAAATGAAAACAATACAGTGAACATCTGCTTTTAAGTAGAATCTTTATGAATACATAAAGGTCTGATGAGAGCCATGGATTTTCTCAAAGAATATGTGCATGTGCACATTTCAACAAATTTTTTTATACTACTTCAGGGGTTTTACAGCAACCTCCAACTCCAAACAGGGATTCCAGTAAGAGCTGTTTCTGTAGTTCGTGGCAGAACTTCGGAAAGTATCAGGAAGATGTTCAAAGGACAGCTGGTATCTTCTCATCTACCTCTTAAATTATACCATTCTGAGAGCTGCCTAAAACACAAAAACATACAATTGGCTCTGCCTTTTATTGATTATTACAGTGTTTCATTTGGACTACAGTCTAGGTCTTTGTTACATCCAACCAACTCACTTTTTCAACATTTTCCTATCCTATTTCACCTTCTTTCAAAGGGTGAGTAACTGGGTCAGCATGTCAGTAATAATGATAGTTGCCATACCTAAATATAATCCACTAAGGTCATATTTTCTTTCCTTTCAGTCATTTAGAGGGAACAGCTAAGACTCAGTGTAAGCTGTCTCTACCCACTGGTCAAAGATGACTAGTATTGCAATGGGAACAAAAAGTATGGAGAAGGAAGGCATTGTGAAAGGAGCACTATTAAATAACTGCAAAAGATTTCCTCCTGGACTACAGACTCTGCTTTACAGGACCTAAGACCATTTTAAGAAAAGACTTTTTTGTGTGAAATGTCTATGAAACCCTGTCAGGAAATATTTGCAGAGCTCTGTCAGCATTATACTTTCAGTGATAAATAGTTTAAACCCTAAAGTTACTCTTTCCATTTACCTTGGGGTGTTTAAAAGTACCCATGGCAAAGTGGCCCAACATATTTCCATGGTTGTCTGAATCCCTTTTGATTCCCACTTCCCCTTTATCTTCTTAAAGGAAAAAGAAGATGAATAAAAGAAAAAGTTATTTAAGTATCCCCAATTCAGTTTACGAAGAGAGCTCACCAGGTAAAAAATAACTTAGCATTTGAGGAAAATTATTCCCCTAAAAGATGTTTACACAATGCTGTGAAATAGATGGGTTTGTTAAAGTAGAGATAATTCTTTTAAAATCATAATAATAATGAAAATAGTAGGGGGACCAAAGAGTCTAGGATGAAAATTAATGGCACTATTGTTTAAAATAAGAGAATACGAATAAATTCCATGTAAAACAGGTTTATTTAAGCTCCTAATTCCATTTAGCTTGGAATGACAAGGAAAAAAAGAAGACAAAGCTACACATTTAAAACTGACAAAGGGCAGTACTTCTATGCAATTTATAATTAATCTGTGGGAACACGGGTCAGTAGAATTTATTGAGAAAAAGTTTAGTGCTATTTTATAAGGGTAAGACATTATAAGAAAAAGTACTGTGACTGAAGTTACACTAGCTAAGAAAATAGTATAAAGGCTATTAATCATCAATCATCAAGATTCAGGTCATAAGTTGACTAGCAGCTGGAGTCAAGAAAAAAACCCTGCATAAATGGCCAGGTGGATTGTGGGTGTTTTATCTCTCTCTCTCTAGGTGTTTCACTTAAGTCAATGCTAACTAAAAAAATACTAAAGGAATTCTATTTTATCCTATAATTTATTTAATATTATGATCTATTTGGTCACCCTGTTTCAATAATCACCCTATCACCACCCTCCAAAAAATTCTCTTTTATTAGGAGAATGAAAATGTTCTTTCATCTCCTACAAGTGTACAAGATGTAAATACTTTACTAAGTATTCATGTTATTTTACCAATGGTTCTCAATCTGCGAAGCTTAAAAATGTACTGATGTCTAGGTTTTATCTTCAGAAATTCATATTCATTTGGTCTGTGATGCTACCTGGGCATAAGGATTTTTAAAAGTTCCACAAGATTCTAATATGCAGCCGGGGTTGAATGGCCAGTGTGAAAAGCAATAGAACTACCTCAAAATACCCAAAATGGTGGCAAACACACTTACCTCTCATGGCTAATATCCTATAAAAGAAAGACAAATATGACCTGCATAACAAATTATTTATATCTCCTTTTCTACACTATATAAATTATTAGATGACTTCTCAGTTAATTATTTGAAATCTTAAAATTACACATCTACGAATATTCTAAAGCCATAGAAGTAGATTTCAACACACTATCATTACAACCTAACTACAAGCCATGGAAAAAGATGTTTTATGTAAAATAGTATCTAGCTATTATCATATGCCTTCCTCAACTTTCCCAACCATATTATCACATTGTTCTTAGAATGACAGAATATTACTTTTTTTTATCATAAAGGTACAGTAATAGATAGATAACAACCTGCACAGCCTTTTTTTAAAATTGATTGTGCATATTCAAGGGGTACAAATCTGACCATCACCACTTGTGCCCAAGATGTGAGTCATATCAATACTATCAGCATGCCCAGTACCTCAAATTGCGATTATTCCCTGTGTCCCCCACCCAATTAATCCCCAATCTCTCTCTCTTTCTCCCTACCTCTCCCACCCAACTTTGCAACCCTAGGTATTCTCTCTCCTTCTGCAAGTCCAAGGCACCACTGTGGTCTTTCATTCTTAGAATGACAGATATTATTTTTTCTATCATAAAGGTACAGTAATAGATAACAACTTGCATAGTCTTTAAAAATGATATAACAGCATTACTATGATTGAAGGTCTGTCAGTTCTTCCATTATAAAGCAGTTTTAGGAATTTCATATCCTGAACATTTGAACTTGTTTCAGACAAAAACTTGACTTACAAGACTTCAGATGTAAAATTGAGTTTTCATTCCTGTTACATAAGTATCAAAATTGTTTTTAAATGCAGATAAATAAATAAAATCTGTTTTTTTCCACACGGCCCATCATCAAACAGAAAGACGATTTTATCATCCTATTTAGAACTTTAAAGGATTACTTAGATCAAGCCTATTTTATTAAGTTGGACAACTGACTGTTTTTGGTTTCAAGTTCCTCCCTGGAAATCCTTACTGCCTGTAAGAATCAGGACACAGTACTACAGATTGAAATATGATCTATAACTTTTAAGTCCTTGTTCTCTTATATTAGATGCATTGATATTTGAAAAAAGCAAGCTATGGTTCCATATTATCTAAATCACACTATAAGAAGGTCTTTTATAGTCATTCATACCATTGTGTACTAGAGGGAAAATAAAATAAGTAATATGACAGAGATATAGGACCTAGGATCAAAATATCACAGTTTAAAGTAACAGAAAGGTCACTCTGACCAAATTCCTAGGAATGTAGGCATTCACACTAAACAAGCTAATACATGGTTCTTCTGCTCAAATAACTTCCATCATGCCAAAAGAAAAGACTACAAAAAATGTACACCAGTTCTAACAACTCTATCTGTAATGATTCTGCAACATAAAAGAACATACAAATTATCTACATTCTACTTTGTTACTACAAGCATCCTAAAATTTCCTTCTCAACTGTGCTCTAAAACCCAAGAATGTTCCTATAGCCATTCTGTTTTATATAAGCAACTGCCACACAAATAAATAACCTCATTCACATGTAACTTTGTTGTACAGTTATTAACAGCTTTGAAGCCAGAGAGATCAAAGTGTGACTTTGGTGCCACCATTTATTTGAAATGTAATGACAGGCAAATTATTTAACTACTACTTCTCATATGCAAATGTGAGTTGTAATACCTAACACATAAGGTTGTGTAAATTAAATAAGATATGTAAAATGAATTATACAGTACCTCATTTATGATATAATCTTATTCCTAATATTAATATTAATTGGATGAAAGAGTCCACTTTTCTGATTTTATAGGCATTACTAAGTCACAGAGCTGGAGTGCCAGACTAAAGGGCAGGGCTGAATGGGAAAGAACCGGAGAGCCAAGGAAGAGCCACCATCACTGGGAGCTATCGTTTCAGACCCAGGGCCCTGTTACCCTGTGTTCCAAATATTCCTTAAACAAATCAAATTCTGATTTCCAGATCTTATACCTTGATTTAGTAACGTTGTCTCTGCTATCTTCTGTTCCTGATCTTAATTCCTGTTTCACTCAGATGTTGATTTGATTATTTTCCTAAACGAAAACACAACTGGATAACAAATTGTTTCTTTTGCTGGACATTTTTGCATGGAGATTTTGACCTAAAGTTATATCTTTTTATCTCTAAAAACATACCAATGATGGTTACCAAGAATGGCCAATGTCCTTTTCCTCTAAAATTTTCTTAGGAAAACTTAAATATGTCTGGAGCAGTAATTAAAATTAATTAGAAAGTTTGAAAAGAACTAAGAGTATTGCTAAATCATCTTAGGAAATAGCAGCTAGTTTTAGTGCTAGAAATATGGCAGAAGTATAAGCAATATTTCTCCCATGCCCACCCACAGCAGACATGACTAACCTATCACCAAATTCTTTTTAAATCCTGAATAAGGCTTTAGAATCCTCAACAAGCTCCAAATAACCATTAAGAGCCAAAGATGGCATGCAAATAGAAACCTGTCTCGGTTTTAAAAACCAGGGCTTTTTTTTTTTTTTTTCTTTTTAAGTCTCAATTGGAAAACTTTTAGAGCATACATTGATGGCTTGAAGAGGATAGAATCACCCTTAAATTTCAGTTACGTAAAAAGTGTGTACATGGTTATTAAAGAATCAGAGCTTTCTTTTCTAAGATTGGAGGTGTTAGCCTTATGTCCTGGATAAATTCCAACTTAGGTAATTACATTCTGTTTACCTTACCCCCTAGCAATTTTTTCAAGTGAATCCCATATTATTCTTCACTTCTTACTCTAACCTGCTGTGTAGTGTTGCGATGAGCTGTTAAACAGCTGCCATGCTTCTCTCTACAGTAGTGACTGTGCTTCACTGTATATATAATTTGTAACCATTCTCAGTGTGTTTTGGAATCTTTCAGGATGAAAGTGTTACCCTAAGATGCAAGATAACATCATCATTTTAAAGACATACAGTACAACTGCTTATTTCAATTAAATTCAGCATAACATATTTAGAAAATACCTTATTTCATGAAAAACTATAAAACTAGGTTAAAATACCCATGAAACATGCTACAAAGATTATATGAAAAGGTATTTAAAGAAAGCAAACTATTTATCAACTACATGAATATTCTGCCAAAGAAAAGAATAGTAGGAAGAACAAATGCTTAAGACATTTTTATTTGAAAATACATCTGCCTTCATCAGATGGTAAAAATTCCCAATATCACCCAAGAAAAACAGTGAAAAGAAAAATTGAACGTTAAGTCAATGGGATGTGGAGGAATGCCAACACGTATAGAGAAAGAGATCAAGAATAAATACAATTTTTAACATTTTCTTATTTTTCATCAGGATAGCCAGAGAATTACACAAATTCATTTTCATGGAGGCATATAATTTTCACTATAGATTGCCTAAAGACACTTGCAGACAGGAATGTAATTTTGGCAATACTGAAAAGGGTATCATGGTGCAATAAGGAGAGGCTACTGCAGGTATGTGGACATTCCACAGATCATTACTTGTTAGAGATGCTTCCAGTAAGTGGTTCTCACCCTTGGTTTCACAGTGGAATACCCAGGGAACTTTAAAATACCAATACCTGGTCCCAACCCCAAAAATTCTGATTTAATTGATCTGGTAATCATTTTCTTGAAGATCTCTAGGTGATTATAACATGCAGCTAATATAGAAAACTACTGCTTTGCTTTACTCTGTGTTTCACCAACTTGGTTGTAATTGTGCCCAATCACATTATTTGAGGAGATGTGTATCATCACACTTTATTAATACAGACCACAGAATTAAACCACAAAGCCATGTTTCATGGAGTGACGTTTCATCAACTAGGAGTAGAAAAGGCTTTATCACCTAAGAACTATATTTCTGAAGGACCAAAATTCTAACACGATCCTTTTAGTAGTAACAAGAAGAGTTTCTGACCAGAAGCGATAACTCTGTATCTAAAAGCTTTTTGAATTTACAGATAGCTCTGCATATATTACGTGTGCTGCCAATTTGTCTACAATAAACTACAAAATTTCATACAGGGTGAGCATCCCTAAACTGAAATCCAAAATGTTCCAATATCCAAAACTTTTTCTTTTTTTTTTTCTTTGGCAGCTGGCCAGTAAGGGGATCCAAATCCTTCACCTTGGATCTTACCAACACTATGCTCTAACCAACTGAGCCAACAAGCCAGCCCTCTCCAAAACTTTCTGAGCACCAACAAGAGACCACAAAGTGGAAAATTCCAAACCTCTGGTCCTAAGCATTTCAGATAAGGATACTCAACCTGTAATAGTGACAATGAAGCTGATGTTAACACTGCTGAAAAAGTGCCTATACACAACACAGTGAAAATATGTGATGGGCTTACTGAAGAACCAGAGCAGCATGCATCTGTAACAGAACAAGATATTACGTAAGTTTATAAAATCAAAGAGAGACTTCTAAAACAAAAACCATTTTTAATGAGGCAGGTGACTGTGGAGGAAACATTTTAAAAAGCCTTCCAGCAGAATGCCTCTTCATCCCTAAAGGACCCATTTCCTGGCCCCTCAACTGATTCTGATGTTTCTTCTCACCTGAAAAAATAAAATACAGTTTCTAGTAACCTTTTAATAAAAACACAGCATCACAGTTGAAGCCTGAAAGCCTGCAGTTGTTTGTTGTTTCTGTTGTTTAACCGCTGATATACTCCGGTGATGCTACCATGCTGCTTAGTTACCCTGAACACATTATTTTTTCACTGTATTAATGGTATGTCATATTTTTTAATGTTAAGTACTTACATGTCAGTAAGTGAAATAAAATGATTGCTTATTGGGACCACATAAATTCAGAGTCAGAAATGATGGTGGTTCCAAACAACCACCGATTGTCCACATAGGTGGCTGAGATAGTGACACCTTTGCTTTCTGATGGTTCAATGTATACAAACGTTGTTTCATGCACAAAATTATTTAAAATATTGTATAAAATAACCTTCAAGCTATGGATACAAGGTGTATATGAAGCATAAATAAATTTGCAGTTTAGACTTGGGTCTCATTCCCAAGATATCTCATTAGGTACATGCAAATATTCCAAAATCCAAAAAAATCCCAAATCCAAAACACTTCTGTTCCCAAGCATTTTGGATAAGGGATATTCAACCTGTACTAGCTTCTTCCTGTGTCATATATCTGAGGCATACTCTCTCTGCTCAGAAAATAAACAGTGATCCATTGCCATGTTAACGCTTAATTATTCTACCTCCAGGTAGAAGTACTGCACCCTCAACCAACCTACCCATTCAGGAAACGTGTAATACCTGTAAGCATGAGCAGAAACAGGTTTTTAATCAGAGCCAAGTACACAAAGATTACATATAATTACGTAGTTAATTCTCTGTCTAGAAAGTTAGATATAGTTCCACTGACTTTTATTGATTACAGCAGCCTTGTTCAACATGTGCCAACCCTGAAAAATACCATCAAACAAAACATAACAAAGACAGACAGAAGAATAAAAAGTAAATGAAATGGAACAGGGGAAAGATACCCATAAGTTGCAGGAAAGGGTGCTGGATATCGCAAGTACTTTAAAAAGAATAAATAAAGACTTATGTTGTAAGTTATTGAAGTGAATGACGTTGGTCATGAGAGAAGAGATTAAAACAAACACCAACTAAACATTATAGCAGTTTATAGATCATCTATGTAAGAGCAAATTAAGTTCTATATGCTTTAAGAATCCCCAAAAGCATCAGAAATTGAGGTAACAACATAAAGAGGTCAGTTTAGATGCCTGTGAGTGGTAATTAAAGATATGATCTCATACAGGGGAAGGGCAGGGAGACATGCAGGGAATGTATACCATGCACTGTGTGAAACATTCTACTGATGTCCTCGTTCCATAATCCTTGCTTGACCCCTATAATTTAATTTTAGGGAAACTAAGGGTCAGAACAGGTCATATAATTTGACCAGGCTGCACATTTACAAAGTGAGTGACCCAAGACTGGAACCCAAGTTTGACTCCCAAGTTTATGTTCTTCCTTCTGCACCACACTCCCTCCTATAATACAGAAGCTCTTAGCCACCTACACACACACACACACACACACACACACACACACACACACACACACACACACACACACACACACACACACACACACACGTGGTGTCCTCTAAATTAATCAGAACATCTGCTCACCCAAAGTGATGTCTGCCAGCTATCCACACATGACTCAAGGATAAAGAGAGGGATTCACCCGATAGCTGTAGGAAGAGGCAGAACAGGCACATCGTCAAAGCCATCCTGCAATGGAAATTTTAAATAGCCTCTGAAAACAGACATGGAGGGAAAGCTTAAAATTTTTTAATAATAAAGGATAAGTAATTTACACAAAATTTGCAAAAGGAAAGCATAAGAAATGTGATGGTTGTATATAATATTAGTTCACTAAGTATTTGTGATACCAAGTGCCAGAAAGAGAGATAAGAAAATTACTTTCAGGTTCTGAGTTTCAAACGCTGGAAACTCCTCTTCCTCACTCTCAGAATAAGTTTTATATGAGTAGCCCTGTGTTTACTGGAAGAGAAAAATATGTTATAAGCAAATAGAGTTGGCTGAGTCATTATGCATTTTCATCACAAAATGAGTTACAGATCAGAGAATGAGAGAGATATTTTGAGTAAAAAATAGCAACAAGTTGTGACCCAACCAAAATATCTGAGACTCTTGTAAGAAATTTCCAAACAACATTTATTCCTGATGAAATTGATCTATTTTGTCAATGCTAGTTAAACCTATCCTACTAATTACTAATACAATGAACAACCCTGGTTCAACATTTCTAACATTTCATGAATTTTTTTCACCTGGCTTCTAAATTCTGATTCTACTGCTATAGTGTTCTATTGAACTTAGGTAAAACCTCTCTACTACAGTTTCCTCAGCTATAAATGAAGAACTTGAACTAGAAGATTTCTGCAGTTTTTATTTCTTAGGTATCCTTCCAGTTCTGGAAAGTTCTGATTCTTTTCTTTCATAAGAAAAAAAACAACTGCCTAAAACTGAAAACAAATGAATTTGTCTACAATGGAAATATGGTTGACATTTTTCTCTGATTTTCCTATTTCAGTTCATAATAGTATAATTTTGAAAAACTTATGAATTTTCTTTTGAGTCCACTCTCCCCATTGTCTTCTGTTTCCAAAAGAATTTATCGTTTAATTCTGTATATTCTAATTTCCCATTGTCTCTTGCTTATGTCCTTTCAAATCCATTCTCACAGCCTGAGACAGTGCTCCCTCTTCAATTAGTGCAAAATAATTATAATATGCACTTAAGGATTTGGTATTATAAAATGAGTTTTGGTATTATAAAAATGTGGTAGTTTTGAATAGACCTGTCTCCTCCCTGTAGAATCACTTGGTCTGCTCAGGGTGTCAGTAGATACTTTAATAGAACAGATGTGCACTGAGTTTAAATGAGGTGGGTGCCCAAAACAGATAAATCAGCTCTCTACATGTATATGAATTTAGAGTTGGAGGCTACACTCATGAACTCAAAATTAGATGATAGGAACAGGAAGCACTGGACTGAGGACTGAATTTCAAATGAAGAAGATATTTTCATGGATATGCAAAAATATAGTACAAAAGAGATAGTATAATGCTTCTCTTGGTACTCACTAATTATATATGAATTTTAGTGTGTGGCCAGAGGTGAAATAAAGGAAGAACTCTTACCATTCTCATTTCATGGCTGTGTAAGAAACAGGACCAAGTTTTTAGCTTAGAACAATAGGCAAGAAAATACAGATTTACTCAAAGAAGGGCAAATATTTGTGCAGCTAGTGGGCTTATCTTTAATTAAAGAAAATTATACTAGATTTTCCTGTTAGGTTCTCACCGTTATGCTCACTAAATTTTTTTAAAGTGCTATATTTAATAACACTGATACATAAAATTGAAATCTTACAAAGTGACAATTATTTGAGAGCTAGTTTCATGGAAATACTAATTAATAAAAACAAAATACGTAGGCAATATTGAGTCAAATATAGTAAGAACAAAAACAATCACACTTAACGAAAGCATATCATTTTTAATCACTCACAGAAGCACTTTTGTAGATAGCTGGTAATAGTACAAACTTTGCTAGATGTGAGAAAGGTACGTGATTCACCTCATATTAGGCCAAAAGTACAGAAGACCAACAACACACATAACAGGATCATACACATAGAATAGTACTTGGATTTAATAATCTTAGTAATATTTCTAAGAAGAATTTTCACACCCAGTCCAGCATGGTAAAGGAAAGTCAGTACTAGAGCAAGCAACATTTTTTTTAAAAAAAAAACAAGACAGAAGTTGATATAAAGCAAACATCATCTGATGCTCTTAAAATTAATGAAGTCATACAGGATTACTATTTTAGGCACAGTTCTGTCTCTACAGAAAATTAAAGAAATTACATATATGTCATTAAAAGCACAAAGGATATTTTGAGAACACACAAATTAAAGACAATAACGACAACCATTTATTTAATGCTCACTATATACTTCAGGCATTTTACCAAGTACCTCATATACAGTACCTCATTTCATTTGTACAACAACCCAGTGAGACTGATATTACTCCCCCTACTTTAAAGATCAGAAAAAAAAAAAAAGATGTGGAAAAGTCAAGCAACTTTCTTAACACCAGCCAGCCAGTTAGAAGAAGACGTGGTTTTGAAACATAGCTCTGTCTGACATCAAAGTCAATTTTCTTAGGCACTATACCATAATGCCCTATGATCATACAGGACTTGGTCTCACGATTCCCTATCCAAAGGGACTGAAAGTGATTTAGTTACTGAGCTCTGCGAAGACAAAGGGAAGGGTAATTCAATACACTCCTGCTTACCTAGAAATAAAGGTTTAAAAATATCTGATGTTTTCACAAATTTTGCACTCAAATTTTATGAGATACTAACAAATGACAAGAAACACATCTTGGATTTATTTGGAAAAAATAATTTGAGCAGTATCAAGTACGTCAAAGAAAAGAGCAATCTAACCAAAACTTTTGCAAATGCAAGTCAATTTAACAAATCATGCTAAATTTTAAATGATGATACTGAGGCAAGAGAGGACACTTCCCGCTGGTCAGCTCCATCTAAATAAGTCTCCAACATCTCAGACTCAGTATGCACAGTTATGAATTCATGATCTTTACACTGGCAAATCTGTTTCTCAATTCCAATAGCACAGATACTGTACCAGCCATTATAATCAATACTTTGAGATCATCCCTGACACTCCTCCATTCAGTAAGTTGCCACATCAACTTGCCAAGTCTACAACCAATGTATTTATGTATATTTCCTCTTTTTCATCTGTATGCTACTTCCCTAAAGTCATCAATCACCTATTCTAAGTTTTCTTCACTTGTTTCTATGCTTCCTATTTTCCTTCCTATCAATATTCTATGTATCAATACCAAATTCCCTATTTCATAATATAACAGTGGCTCCCAAATGACTATAGGTCCAAATCCAAATTCCTCAGCCTTAATTCCCATCTCTAGTCTTACCACCTCTTCACACAACTGAGTCAAAGGTAATTAATCTCTTCTAGATTCAATGATCACTCACCACCACAAATCTGTACACCTGCTCTCTTCTCTCTCTTCATATGCTCTCTCAGTATTCAAACCCATCTCCCTTTCTCGAATAGCAAGAAATAACATGGCATTAATAAAAGCATATATTAAAGCCAGAAAATTTGGGTAGCTTTATGATTTCAGGCAAACTTAACCTTCTGATAACCTTCTGAACCTTGGTTTTCTCACTTGCAAAATGATGATAATAGTACCTACCTTGCAGGGGTTTGGTAAAGATGACAAGTAATATATATAAAATGTATGCCCAGAAAAGGCACTTGATAAATGATGGCCATTATTATTAGCCCAAAGCTCAGTCTTTAATGCCCAGCTCAAATGCCAATAACAACTAATCAATAAAAAGCACATGGTTTTTTCTATCTTGTACTTAAAGTCAACTGAGTATGCCTATTATTCCTACACAGTTCTTAACTGAAAGATTAAGGACTCTGTTTTATTTAGTTTTACACCTGAGAATATCTTGTATTTACCACATAAACAGTAAGCTTTTAATAGATGTTGGGTGAACAATGGCATATAAAAACCCTCAAAGAATTAAGTTACTGTTAAGTATGTTTTACTGCATCTAACTACTATGAAGCATATTTTTAAAGAATTTCTATGTAGCAGTCTTTTATCTGAAATTTCATAGAAAATGAGCCATTCTGGGTGGGAGATTATTCTGATAGCTTATTGTTCAATGATACATTCCAAATTGTTATTTTTTTAACAGTAAACTTTCTAGAACATTTCCCAGAATTCTTAAATAGAACACTGAACAACTAAAATTACTTTTGTACTGAGCACTCCAGTTATCATCATTTATCAACAGCATAGAATGTGTACATATAACAGGTACCAACGAGATAGAGACAGCAGTACATGTGACTTTTCGCGTCATATGACACAGTACTCACACTGCTAAATTATACTATTTAGCTGCTATCATATGGATTGACAGAGTATAAGACAGTCCCTACCCTTATTTATATATTTCAATTAGTGGTAAACTTTAGATCTTTAGGTGTTCTACAGAAGAACCACTAGAGCTTTCAGAATTTTGTCCCCCCCTTACTTTTGAGGTTGAAGTTATGTTGAATGGAGCTTGCCAAAAAGCCTGTCAATTGATAACGAAAATGGTGATGAGAAGAGTATTAATAAAGCCACTAACATTTACTAAAAACTTGTTATGTTATAGGTGGTGTGCTCAGTCAGCACATTACAAAAATTACAGTCACACATTGCTTAATGACAACTGTAAGTTCTGAGAAATACATCCTTAGGTGATTTTTATCATTGTGTGAACATCATAGTGTAGTTACACAAATCTAGATGGTATAGCCTACTACACACCGAGGCTATATGGTATTGCCGTTATAATCTTACAGGATCACAGTCATACATGTGATCTGTCATTGACAGAAACATCGTTATGCAGCACATGACTGTTATCGTGATCCTCATAATAAACCTAAGAGGTGGGTGCTATTTCAATTTCTATCTTACAAATAGGGAAACTGAAGCTCTGGGAGATTAAGTGATTTGGCTTAGGCTGAACAGCGGTAGTAACTGGTAGAAGCCAAACTTACATCTTTTATTTAGCATTACTGAAAATGGAATGATTGGAATAAGTTACTGTTTTAAAGATAGCCAAAGCTTAATCAATATCAAAATAATGTACCTGAAATCTTTCTAACATGCATTGTACATAGCCTTCATTTAATGAATAGAGTGTATAACATCAAATTTGTTCTTGCCTTGATGGCCCTACACTGATGCTCAGTCATTGGTCTATGGGAAGCTCAGTGATGTCCCCTGAGCCTGATGAAGGGAAACGAGCCTAAATGGACCTTTTGCTAAATTCCCTGCTACTGTGGTTTGAGTCTGTTGAATTAACATTCACCCTCATTTGGTAGTAGTCTTGCTCCATGACACCCTTGGGGCTGATGCCCCTAGAAGAGTAAAAGGACACTTCCAAACGTTTGTAGGAAAACAGAATTAAAAGCTAATACAAATACTTCCATGAACTTTTTGAAGTATCCTTGTATATTCTCTGATTTATAGTTATTTCTCTATACAGTCATCTGTGGCCTTTGCTTCATACCTCCCAGATTTCTTAGGACAGGACTACAAGAACCTACAAAAAAAATGAACATCAAGTCTTTGATGTAAAATCAAGGAAATGTTCTCTATACTTGAGGACAGCAGGGGTTTAACCCTATGGTGAAAAGCACCGTTTTTGTTGTTGCTGCTGAATTCAGAGCACTTCTTTTTGGTGAAGTTCTTGCTGAATTGTAGAGAGCAGAAATCTAACTGTTGTAATTAAGCATTAATATGAATACTAATTTCATTAAAAAATACATTTTGAGTAAACCAGAGTTTGTTCTTCGTAACTTCAAGCCAACAAAGGGACTTTATATATATATATATATATATATATATATATATATATATATATATATATATATAAATGCTGACAACCAAACTGACTCTTCCCTTAACAAGGATAGTAAAAGTAAGATGGTTATGATCTAATGCAGCATGGAAGATTTGTATTAGATATAAAGGAGATTTCTTGATAGTGAGTAGTGCTAAACATTGGAATGATTTATCAAAAAGGGTTTTTTTCATACAGTGATTCTATAATTTTTTTTAAATGACATTCAAAGAAAATACATTTTTGCACTCATTTGGAAGAGCCAAAATAATTGTTAGCAAATATACATATGTTTAAATTTGTAAATTCAAAACTTTTCTTCTACTTTAGGCCTAGATTAATGTTCAAGAAGACAAACCCTTTTCATTATTTCATAGAGCAAAGGCAGTAGTTTTACTAATATGTCTAACATTAATATTTTCTCAAAATATCTGAGAAGTATGACCACATGTGGTAAGAAGATTAAGGTGTATTCTGGTAACTCCCCCAAAAGCAGAACTTGATGGCAGAAAACAAATTTTCAGTGGGGAGGCATGGGAGCTGCCTTCTGCCCTATCAGTCCACAAATTCTCAAATTACAGATCTGCTGTTGTTTTCTGACACATCTCCTTTGCAATGTAAAATAGTGTTTTCTTTAATAAGAATTCTTCAAAAAGCCCTTAGGCTCCTTGCCTTTGTTTGCACAGCCTGGGAGTTTTCATTTAAAGTTTTCACACTGTTTTTAAAATTCCCCATTTTTGTTTCTAAGTTAGGTAGTCAAAGTCCACAAACCTCTGTTTTGGCTTTACATTGCAGCTACATAGACAAGGTAGACAGAAACATGTAAAGAAATTCCTAAGCTTTCAATAAATGAGACTACCTCAAATGACCAACATCTTTTCCCTTTCTCCTTTGCTGTCAAAAATGTACGAAGTAGGAAAGCAGAGATGTTCTCTATATAATCCCTATTCCAGGGATGTAAAATTTATTGTGAAATAAAAATACTCTTGTTTACTCTGTGGCAACTCTGACAATCCGGTATGGTAGAAAATAGGAACAGACAGTGAAATATTCACAGAAATACATGAAATTCTGTCCTTATGATCACAGCAAGGTTGACACCAAATGTTCTCCGTGTGACTAAGTTGGACCTGAAACCCAGATAAAGCATATATTATTCAATCTAAGGTACAGTTGTTTCAATTTGCTCAAAAGTCCGAACTTAAACTCCTAATATAGCATCCATTCATCCTCTCATTAAAAAATAAATAATTGGGTAGTTTTTTTAAGGTGTCAACAGGAAACATACACATTTGATCTTTTCACATTTATTAAGTACAACCACAATGAAGAAATCTAAATTCTTTTCACAATATAATGGGATAGAGAAGACAGGCAAGTGATAAATATACACAAGCATCAGCCTTCACAGCCTGAGCATTTGTCTCTCTTCACCTTTAATACAACTAAATACTATTAGAAGAAGATGGTATCCACTTTGATACACGTTATTCATGGCTCCCTGATGGAATTCCGTGGGAAGCCACAATCTCTTTCAAGGATAAGGAATGCCACTTAGTAATTCACTGTACTTCTACAATACAATCTTATATGATGCAATTCATTGGGAGCAGGGATAATCTAGCTCTATGAAAATCATGATATTCCTTCAGTACCAAATCCTGTAGGAGAGACAGATGAAAGGAGTCTGAGGCTATGCAGATGCACTCTGCTCCATCCATAACACCTAATGTGATGGGTCGGCTACTGCCCTGTAAGACAGGTTTCATGCTCTAAACTAAGCTGGAAAGCAAGAGAGTTTGGGTAAATGAGAGATAACTAAAAATAGGAAAGAAAAAAAAAATGTCTTCCTACACATGAGATTATGGTGTGAGCTGTTTCTTGTGAGTATTCCTCTTATTCTGCTTCATTAGGCCCATTTTCAATTTTACTATCAGAATTCTTTCTTAAAATTTCTCCTTTCACTTGAGGTGTATTCTTTTTCACAACTTCTACCTTTTAAAAGTTTCCTTTCTAAAGCCCCAAGTCCTTTCTTTCATAGCATTACCACGACATGCTTACTTTCATTCAAACTTTCTATTATTTCTCTTTTATAAATCATTTGTTCCTCACTAGTCAAAATCAAGTACTCAGAAACAGAGCTTCTGTTTGTGCGAGAGGCAGTATAGCAAGACCGTTAGGAGTCTGAGTTCTAAAACAGGGTAAAAATGAATTTGATTTCTAGTTCTATCTTTCCTGTGTTTATTGTGACCATGGGCAGAAAGTTACTTAGATTCTCTATGCCTGAGTTTCTTCAACTATAAGTGGGAATTATCTTTCAGAGTTGTTGGAAAGATAAAATGCTGATGTATAATATGCTTAGTACAATGCAGGGCATAAAGGAAGAATCAATAAAGATTAGCTGTTATGGTGATCTCTACCTTCTAAAGATGAAATTGTCAGAAAGCAAGCTGCAAATTTTTCAGATGTCCTAACTTTGTAATACTGAGACTTGCACAAAGGTCTGGATATTTAAAATTCTCCTACTTCTGCAAGGCCTTGCCTTTATGACAGTTACAGTATGAAAATATTGGCTTTCTCCAGCATCTAGTACAACAGGCTGCAGGATTCCTTCCTTTTTTCTCTCCATTACAAACCCATCAGTATCATGGAGTTCCATGTGAAATTTACATTCGTGAAATGCTTAGTAAAATTGCCTTAATTTTTGATCTAATATATATCCTTTAACATAGAATAGTCTTTTGCAATATACTCCAATAGTGAGTCTCACCTCACCAAGTCTCTAAATCATATTAATCTTCTGGAATTAATATTGCAAAATATACTTTATTGAACACCAATCATCTGGCAGGCCTGGAAGCCTTCAGTACTGAAGGAGCCAGTATCTGCGACCAGCAGAAAAGGGTGATTTGGTCAATGGTAAGGCTCTAATAAGGGAAATTTTAAAAAGATAGCTTATTGAAATGTCCCTTGGTCACCTAAGGCATGAGAAAGGCCTTGTATGTTTATTGCCTTCCTTTAGGTGACTATGGTTCACATACACCTTAGAGTAAGGTATAACGTTTATCTTCATTTGCTATCACTTAACAATTTTCGCCAAAAGTGAATTATGCATTTCACTACATTCTTAAAATGAAATTTACTGGTTATCATTTAATCTCTCTTAATAAATCACAATCATCCTTTTGATGTACAAGCTGTACAATCATGGAAAAATGTCTGTAGGGGTTATTTGATGTGCAGAGTTGCACGCCCTGCCATAGAATGGCTCCCGGCTGCTATGTTTTTTCATTTCTCATATATATTTTTTTTAATTGTTTATCTCTCTCCTCCCTTGTTGTCAAGCTGTCAGTCAGCTGTCACTTTTTACTGCTGTCAGTGAGCCTGCCTTTATCACACCCCCAGTTAGATGCTGCTAATCTGCTGTCAGCTGAAAAATCATCTAATCAAGAACTCTGAAACTGAATTTACAATAAGTGGTGGGTTGAGCACTAGATGGAGATTGTGAGACACAAGTTCTAGCTGTGTGATTACCAAAAGACACATAACTTCTCTGGGCATTGGTGCCTTCATCCATAAAACGAGGAGTGGTGTGTGTGCGTGCATGTGTGCACACGCATGAGAGAGTGAGAGAGTGTGAGAGAGAGAGAGAGAGAGAGAGAGAGAGAGAGAGACTGACTGCATCCAGAGTTGAATTCTAAGTTACTCTGGCTACTGGAAAAAACATGAAACTTTTCTGTGAGTTAACAGAATGCAGGGGTTGGGTGGGGAGGTGGGGTGGGCAGGGTGTGTGCCACTGATCATTTAACTGTCAAATTCAAGAACAATTTTGGTCATCGCCTTACTTAAATCTCATTTTTCTGAATCCTCTACTGATTATCTCCTTAAAACTCTCTTTCTTTCATTTCATAAGATAATTATCTCATTGTTTACCTCCTGACTCTTATCTTTTCTTCGCATTTCAATCTTGGGCTTTTCCTACATCAAACCCTTAAGTATCCAGAATGCCAAAGATGGCTCCAATGTGACAAGGTCAGGATGATGATGAGGAACCAGCAAAGGAGTCTGAGAAGCTGCAGTTTTTGTGAAAAATCAGGGAACTGTATGTCCTAGAAGGCAACTGAAGAAGTGTGTGATAGTATGTCAAATGCTGCTGATATATTAAGTAAGATGAGTACTGAAAATTGTCCACAGGATTTAGAAACATCGAAGTCACTGGCGACCTTGACAAAAATAGTTTGTGTGGCAGCTTTAAGAGAAAATAGTAGGAATGAAATTGGAAGCAACCAGTATAAACAACTCTTTCAAGAGGTTTTGCTACTAAGAGAAAAAACAAGAGAAGAAAAGAAGTAAGGCAGCAGCAGAAGGGAAAAATGGAATCAAAAGAAAAAAGTTTTAAAGATACAAGAAATAATAACACTTTTTGTATGCTAACAGGAATGGTCCAGAAAAAAGGATAATAAGAATGGTTCGGAAGAGAGGAAAACTGATGATACATAATAGAGACAGAAATATTGCTACAGTAGTCCTTGAGTAGGTGAGAAGGATGGGTTTTGGCAAAGAAGTGGAGATGAGGTCTTAGATAAAAACAAGATCAGTTCATACATGGTAACAGGTATTAAGATGGAGAATATGCACCCCAGAAGCATATAATTGGGTAGATGGAGTGTTGACAACAGATGAAAGTTTTCTTCTGATTGCTTCTATTTTCTCAGCTATCAGCTGAGAATGAAGACAGAAAATTTGGTAGTAGAGTTTTCTAAAGAAAGGAGAAGGCATGATTAATTATCTAGAAGAGGAAAAATGTGGTATTTTGCCACATAGGTCAAAGGGCTCATCTGAATTTAGGAATCATGAGTTTGGAGCACGCTAATAAGTATGGTTGGATGATTTTCTCTAGTGATGTTCAGTCCTATGAGTATAGGTAGAGAGTAAGCAACAAATGGATTTAACCAGGCTGGAAGTTTTGTCAATCATATATAAAGCAAAAGGTGTAAAAGATCTGAGAGCACATGCAACAGAGTAAATATAATGATAGAATGTGTAAGAGCTTTCCTATCCCAAAATATTTAATACATATAATGAAGTATTTTCAAGATAATATTCTTTCTTGCTACTATTTTTCTGGTCTTTGGGAGTGAGGCAGGGGATGGATGATTAGGGCAATAGGTAGCAGCAGGTGCCACAAGTCCAATATTACTGAATACCTATGTGATAAACATGCCCTAAGTTTTAACAGATACCAATTCTATAAATTCTTGCTTACTTTGTTGGAAATATGGCTTTCCACTTCTCTGATTAATATGCACTATATCATTTCATATCCTATTATACATAGCACATTACATTAATAATTTAACTATATCCTCTGCTTTGTTTTTACTTAAATTCATTTTTGCCATGACCAAATAATACTTGTATAGGGAGAAAGATATAAGCATTCAAAAGTTGTTATTTTTTTAATCACCTCAGTTTTTCTGCCTTTGGAATTACTAAGTATTTTTAAACATCTCAACACAATAATACACTTTTAAAACGGCAACCATCAGAATGACTGTCACTCATGCAAATAATCACTTACTTATACTATATGAGTCCAGACTGTATAAAGCAAATTACCATCTGAAAATAATTCAAATAACACTCTGGGCTAATACCTTGTTTATGAATGTTATCTTAGTCATAATATTACTTAATCTTCTTCTATTTAGCTGGATTCCCTTATGGTAATATGGGCCAAATTAAGAAACTATTCAATTGTCAAAGGTGTATTAAACATATGATGTTGTAGGAACATATCAGATGAAAATAAATTTTAAAACATATTATTTACTTGGAATTCTAAAGCAGTAATAATTAAGGTACGCTATAACTACATACTCAAAGATGTACATTTTGCATATATGGTATATTACATGAAAAGCTTAAAAATTTATGACAAAAATGAGGTTCATATTTTTAAAAATTCAGATATATAACTATGTTTTAGCTAATGATGGACCAAAAGTTTAACAATTAGATTTTTCAAAAGTTAAACTTCTCTCATCACAAATAAGAAGTTTTCTTATTTGTGTGTCTACAAATACATATTATATATACATACACATATTTATATATATTTTTGAAAATTAATTGTGATCTTAGTTCCACTTAGCTTTATAGTTTTCAAAATAGCAAGAAAATCATTAAATGTTTTTGACAAATGACCTATAATGACAAGAAGTTTGAACAGTAAACAGAAATTTGTATCAGAAGTCATAGGACCTAAACGTTAACCCAGTCTGTGACAATGACAGGGTAAGTGCAAGAGAATCTACTTCTTTGGGTCTCTGTTTTCTACACTCCATAAAGTAATGATTGGGCAAGGTGGTCTAACAAATTTTATGACTCACTAACTTGATTTGGTATGGGGCAGATTTCTCTTCAGTGAAATATTAACAAGTAAGACTCTCAAATAAATCAGCATCAGGGGAGCAGATGAGGACTACTGTCTCTATAGCAAAATCTTGGTGAACTCAGTAAGGGTACTAATGCTGATGACCTCCTGCATAGCATGCATGGATATTTAAATCATCCCCTGCCTTCAATTCAGGGATGGGGAAGAAACAGCTGTCCCTGACTCTTTTTAAGAACTGAGTCAGTTATAAAACAGCAGCATCCCCAGCTAGTGTGAATCTCACCAAAGTAAACTT
Organism: Cynocephalus volans; assembly: GCF_027409185.1. Classification (NCBI taxonomy): domain Eukaryota; kingdom Metazoa; phylum Chordata; class Mammalia; order Dermoptera; family Cynocephalidae; genus Cynocephalus; species Cynocephalus volans. Next base: position 214,380,880 of record NC_084460.1, read on the forward strand.
TCTTTTTACAAGGGAGAAATACTCCCGATGGTATTAAAAACAGTCTTGCTAGGTTTACTCAAAAGTGAAAAGGAATTCTAGAATGTTCCCTGAGAGCCACATCATCTATTGTTAATTCAGGGTGGGCCCACCAACAAGGGTAATAGAAAATGTCCTTAGCAACTGAGAAAGAGGCAAGGCAATTAAGTGCATCTCTAAACCAATATAGAAGACTTAAATCTTTATTAAGATAATATAAATAATAAAAAATGGAAGGAAAAAAATAGAAGGAAACAGCATGGAAATGAAAGTAATCCAAGCAGTGAGATTTAAAATTGATTTACTTAGAACAGTTATTATTATAAATAAAAACTAATGGGCATAAGCCGAATTCAAGGTTGAGAAATATGTTTGACAATAACTTCTGTAACAGAACAACAAATAAAGAAACAAAACAGTAAGTATTAAAAGCCAAAGCACTTTGCTTTGGCAAACAAATAAATGAGAGAGAGGAAAGGAAGAACTCGATATTTGAGTTAACCATTCAGTGATAATAGGTTGGACACATGATTATTGAAAATCTTTGTAAGTCATAGCATGGTGAGATAGATCTCAATTCTCTAACCATGCTTATGCTTAGAAGTTAAAATTGGCAAGACAAACACCAATTGCTATACATTTGAGGAGTAATTTATGACACAATATTGAGAACAGAGTCAAACACACTAACCTGCTCACATCAGGAAACCTGATGGGAAAGTAAATAACTTGGCACTTGGGTCTGATGATGCTTTCCAGATCCTCGGGTCTGTGATCAGGAATCAGCTTCATAAATTTTCCAATAGAAGTGAGAAATGACTCCATATTAAAAACCGAGTTGAATACCACCACATCAGCCACCAGGCTATAAAGGAAAAGGATAAATGCACATGATAGGCTCAAACTTATTTGGAGTTATTTTTATAAGTCTAAGAACTCTGTGTTTATACTGAACCTCAGGTTTGCAAAGAACTCTTCACTTCCCATCAGTATCTATCAAAATGTCTCTAATAGATAAGTTAGTTTCATCAGTATTATATCACAGGAAGTTGGCTTGGTGGTATCAGGGAGGAAAGGCAACAGGGAAATTAAATGATTTAACGGGATCACATGAGTCTACAAATCAAAGCATATTTTTCCACAATGCCAGGAACTTTCTATATTACAGGTTTAGCATCCCTAATCTGAAAATCCAAAACTTTGAGTGCCAACATCATGCTCAAAAGTTATGCTCAAAGGAAATGCTCACTGGAACATTTTGGATTTTTGAATTAGGAATGCTCAACGTGTGTGTGTGTGTGTGTGTGTGATTTTTGAATTAGGAATGCTCAACGTGTGTGTGTGTGTGTGTGTGTGTGTGTGTGTGTGTGTGTGTGTGTGTGTGTGTGTGTGTGAAAATATTCCAAAACCCGAAAAAAAATCAACATCTGAAAACTTCTGGTCCCAAACATTTGGGATAAGGGATATTCAACCTGTATCAACAACACTGAGTACAGCAGAACCTTTTTCTTTGTGGCCCAACTACCCATGTTGAGTTTCTATGTCAGTGATGTACATCATTTTACAACATACTATTGAGAACAGAACATCTGCCATACTTCTCCCTACCTTCAAGGAGACAAACTCAGATAAAGCTATTTTCATACTAGGGCATGATACTTTCAACACTATTTGGCTAAAGATTATTTCTTGCTTTAGTCTTTGCTTCAAAAAACTGTTAGATCTTTTAAAATTCTGGGACTACACAGGAAGGACTAAGGTATCTCTAGAAATAACTTATTTTACTATTACATTATATTTGGGGTATCCAGAGAAGTGGAAGAAATTAGCAGAAATGGATCCAGAAATCCATATCACTAGGTCCTACTGATTATGTGAAGAAATGTATTATAAAATACCGCAACACTATGGAACTTCAAAATAAAACAAATGTAATGCTGACTACTGTTTTCGATGAATAGACTGTGTTCCTCTCCTTAATATTTTTTTAAAAAAACAAAAATAATCTAAAAATATTGTTATAAGGAAATGTGAAAACAAAGTTTATGTGACATAAACATAAGAGCAGTTTTCAGAACTGCCTACATTTTCTTTCACACCAATGAACACAAATGATAACCATGAAGGAGCTGGATAAAACCTGAATGTGTAGTATGATTCCTTTATGAATCAAAAATTGATTTAATAAAGCACTATTTTGAAAAATGCCCTCTTTGCTTTGACCAATGATTCAGTGTCACTGAATCTCAATGAAATGCATACAAATGGTTTGATAAGAAGGTATTGTAAGATTAAATAGATAAAGCAGTTGTATTTCACCCCAAAAATAATATATCGATACACTAAAAAGAAGACACATAAGTCTACAGAACTGCAAAACACAACAGACTCAGTCGAGCATATCAGATAGAAATGCCATAGTAAATCCTCATATTAGTTTAAATCATATTTACTGAGACAGTCAAATTTATTATTATTAATACATAGCAGAATGAAAAACCAATGAAGGAATATTGACCTGTCACCCCCATGCCTCCCCTCAAAAGATTGCTTTTCCATACAAGTATTTTTTTTAGTTGCTATCCAGTGCAAATTTGGGGGGGTGGGGTTGATTTCAACATGGATAATACAAAGGAATGTCACTGAAGTGCTGACACAACACTAAGCAATAAGAAAGCCAATATAATAATGTATCAAAAGTTGAAGGATGTTTTACAGCTAGTCTGTTTTCACCATATGTCACATATTGTAATAGCGACCCACAGGTCATAATATATAGTTATGACATGTGTTCATAAGTCAGAGGGTTAGTGAAACCTCTGTTTAAGGTGAGTGCTTATGTCAGTCATCTTTAAAGTCCTTAACTGCTACATGGTCAAGAAAGAAATCTGACAGTGCCAACAAAAGCAGAGGTCAGCAAGAAAACTAAAGAAACATTTGAGGAAGAAGGAGTCACACTTCTCAATGAGAATCTGAACAGAACCTTATTTTTCCTCTGGACAATGTGAACCATTTTTTTCCCATTAAGAAGCCAACTGATGATGAAGTCCACTTCTTTCTTTTCAAGTTTGTCTATCAGTTTACCCACCTGAAAAGAGCAATGCTGAAAAATCATGTACAAGCTTTCACAGTCTCATTCTCTTTGAGCAAAAAGAGTCTTTTACGAAAGAAAGGACGGGCAGTGAGCCAAATTTTTTTTTTAGATATCTCCCTTCAAAGAGCACGTGACCCAACTACTTACATTCTTAAAAATCCAGTCTATGCTAAATTAAAGATCCCAGATAGTTTACAAAATATTCTTTTTGGTGCATTTCCTCTCTGATATGAGTGGGTATAACTTCCATTAACTTTAAAGCCACCCATAAAGGGAAAAATAGACTTAATTTTTTTCCCAGTGATTTCTCAGGGGTAATAAACACATTATCTGAGGAAAAGAATGATGTTAATTCAAGAAATCAAAAGAATATTACAAATGTTTTCCATATTGATAAAGCACAAAACGATTTTATTTTCATTTTTAAAACATATTTGCCTTCTCTGTTTCAATATAAAGTATTTTAATTTTATTATGAAATTTTAAAATGGTTGCTTTTTTATGAGACATTTGATGTGAAGCAGTTCCACTCTATTTTGATAGCACTGCTACTTCACAATTGAAGCAGCCTGTAAAAGTGATTGCGGGAAAACATTTACAAAAAGCTCAAAACACAGAATTATTACTATATAGCTGTTTTTCTGTGTCAACTAAACTATGGCACATACATGAAAGAGTTGGGGGGTCTGCTTAAACACCTCATCAATCCCAATTGCTAATACCTGTGAATAAAGGTGAGTATAATGTATCCAGTCACTGCCAAACTAATTCCATTTGACTGCTGTAGTTATGGAAATATGATCCAATAGCAAGGCCATTTCAGAGTTGTTATGAACTTCTTTCATTAACTAAGCTTCAGAAGACACACGTTGAAGTAACAATAGAGAGGGACCATCACCTCTGAAATGTCATGGTATTTTTAAGGCTGTGCCATTTCAAAAGATTCAATGAGGGGAAAAAAAAAACCCCACCACCTAAAGATTCATTTACCATAGTTTTCTGTCTTATAAACAACCAGAAAAAAAACAAAGTGGGTGTGGGGACAAAACCCCTTGCTCCATTATGCTTAAATTTTCATTTATCTGTAAATTTCTATTTTGATTTTAGTCTACTATAGTGAAAGTAGCTGGTAAATAAGAGTTGACTAACTGCCCTTACAAAAAGTATGCCTTAAACAATAGATCATGGAATCAAGAGGTGAAGGTCCCTGCCAACCCTTTGATTCTATTTTGATGTTGTGAAAAATACAGTTAGATTATTAGTTCAACATATAATTAGATTGCTACATATATTTTATAAAAGGATTAGCTTTGATCTCACATGCACTGCAGAAGCACAAGTAATTACTTCCAGGGAAGGTATATTTAAACATTTCACCCACCCTAAGGTGCTTTTTAAATAAGTATACAGTAGATCTCCAGATTTAAAAGCTAACTATCTATAAAGAAAAATGTGGGAAAGGACCAAATATAATGAAGTGATCTATACCTACCATGAAAGAATTTGGTTGTATCCATATTGGAAATCCCTCTCCTGACATTTCTTGACAGGATATACCAATTGGTTCTCGTGGAAGTACAGAATCTTTTTCAGTTTCCCAAGGTCAGGCCGAAGGGCAGCCAGTTCGGTCAGGTTAAGCACTGAGCTTGCAAAGAGAATCCTAGGAAACAAAGAAATTAGGGTTTACTGTCCCAAGCATGCTTGAAAGGGTCATCCTTTGCTCCTCTTCTCTCCTCTTTCCTCTTCCCACCCCGAGAAAAACATATTCCCTATAGAGACACATCAATAGTTGAGCCTTAATACCATGTAGCAACATTCTAAGTTTTGATCTCTTAAAAAGCAGCTGCTTAGAACTATAAAAGCCCTGAATCTCATTGGTCTTCTTAGCTCAGTTACTGAGATGCAAGGAAGAAAAAAAAAAAAAAAAAAAAGCTGGATGGATTTTATTGAAAAAAGGCAAGAAAAGCTCTAACTGAAGGACAAATGGAACAAAGATAAGGCTGACTGGGGAATACTCTGCTTGCCAGTTTCATTACACTTTACTTCTTTATGCAACCAGCTACTGAAATTCAATATACAAGCAGGAATGGCACATGTTCATGTTATGACATAAACCCTTTTGATTTATGCAAGACTTATCTAGTGTGGTCTTCTTCTATTGACATGTTTTCTTGCCTCCCCCCACCCCACCCCCAAAGTATCCTACAATAGTTACATGTTTTTAAAAAATCTTTTCTTTTCCATTACTGGACTGCTAATGGCACCAGATATACAATCTATAACATCCCTTATATAAAGCACAAATATAAAAAATTGAAGAAAGGATGATTTTTTGTCTTTGGGGGAAAGAAAGGAAACTGGAAGCTTACCTATCCGTGTTTATAAATGAAAACAAGTGCCTATCTATTCTCTCCATTCCACAAACATTTACTAAATGCCTGCTATGTGCCAGGGTCTAACCAAGAAGAACAAGAAAGATGGAAAAGACAGCCCACCAGGATGAATGCTCCCTATAATAAGGACATAAACAAAACATTAGAGGAACAAACAGAATGGAGTAATAATTGTCCGGGACGAACTGGAAACTTTTCCCTAATGAGGTGCCTACAACATATGGACACAAAGAGGGACAAAATACAATCCATGAACAGTTAAAGACATTTAGATGGCATGATTTTGATAGAATGCCACCTTTATGACATAATGTAGCATCATTTGACCCTTATGGCTGTAATTCTCAGTCTAAAAAATGAGGTTCAAGAAGGTTAAGAGTTTGTCTAGGATCACACTGGTAGAAAGTGACCAAGCAGAGACTGCTGGACTTCTAAGTCCGAACTGCTTTCATTACACCACAGATATGAATTGGTTCTGGACCGCTTACATTGCAAATGCTTTTTTCTGTGCTTAATAAATACAAAGTATCATCCTTATTATTACCATGATTGCAACTACTATAAATCCTCCCTTGCTGACAAGCCAAATGGCTAACTTCAGGTGTTTACATGATCTGCAGCACTAGCCTTTCACATAAGAAGAATGATTACACAGTAAGTGCATATATCATAAATAGGAATTCAAGTGCCTGCTTCATGGGCTAAAAGAGGCACATAAGACCAAAAGTCAGTGATCCCTTGTTAAACCCACGTTGCCATATTAATGTTATGATTTATCTCTTTACCTTAAAATTAAAAAAAAAAAAATCTTACCAAGGCGATGCACTTATCTTTTAAATTGTCTATCTATACTCAACTAACACAAACAAGAAAAATTATGGTCAGATAATGCTACCAAGTAAAAGTCTTTCTAAAACTTGTATTTAAAATTCTGAAATTTGAAGATATTTACTAACCCACAAATCTGATCCTTAGAGAAAACATCAAAATTCTAATTTTAATCAATCAATATTTTCCTTAAAAGGGAATAAATGGCAACTTGTGTGGGTCTAGTTATTGAGTAACCTTTCCTCTTCTCCTTCTATTATCCCCACTCTGACCATACATACTATTGCAAGCAATTAACTTGCAAACTTAATCATTAAAACCTGAGCAAGTGCAATGTTTTTCAAACAAAAGTCAGAAAAATGCATTAAATGAAGCCCTATAAGACTTCTTAATTACAAAGAAAAAATAGTACCTTTGTAACAGAGATATCTGATAGACACCAACTTAACTTTCTTAAGGAATCAAACTTAATATGATCAATAATGTGACAAAGTGATAGCATGCGTTTCCAAATGTGATGCACTGGGAAAGATACAAATCACCAAGGGAGTATTCTTACCAGCCTGATCTAAATTTGGTAATGAGGCAATAATCAGAAACATGTTCTACAAAATAACTGAGTTGGATCTCCAAAAATTTCATTCGATGTCAAAAAAAAAAAAACCTAAATTAAAGGAAAATAATGACACCCCCCCCCCCAAATCTAATGTGTGATCCTTGATTGGATACTAGAAGGGGAAAAAGGAGCTATAAAGAAAATAGGGAAGATATGAATATGGGCTAAATATAATATTTAAATTTTTATCAATCTTGAATTTCTTAAGTATAATAATTTCATTGCAGTTATATAGGAGAATATCCTTATTCTTAGGAGGTGCATGTCTAATTATTTACATATGAAATTTCATGATGTCTGCAACTAATTTTTAAATGGTTCAGTCAAAATGCTACTATTAGCAATAAATATACATATATTTACATAGAGAAATTAAAAAGTGTATAAAAACTTTAACATTTGATTAATCTAAGTGAATAGGTATATAGTAATCCATTGTCCTATTAAAATTTTTTGGAAAGTATACATTTTTATAAAACTACAAATTTGAGGGAGTATGTGTTAAATGGCAGTTAAGTAGAAGAAAAAATATTTGACATTTCATAAACAATAAACCCATCATACACATATTTTCACCCATAATACAAATGTTAATTTCCTACATGAAAATTATCCTCAGGGTGGACCATCTGCAGCAAATGTTTAACCACGGCACACCCTCACTCTACTTTTACCACATGCTCCCTCTCTACCCTACCCACCAGCTGATCCATAATCAAAGAATCCAAACCTAAAGTTGAGCCTTCCAAAGAAAACATCCCAAATAAAAGAATGCAATATATTCAGAAGAAAAATTGCAATCATTTTCATAATACTAACCATCTGAGACTGCGCACACCAACACATCCTTCAGTCTGTTTAATCATTAAAAGGAAATTCATTGTATTTTTATAACTAATTTTGAAATAGCCCTCGCTACTTCTAAATGGTAAAATTTTTCCATCATTAGTAAAGCATTTCTCTTTGCTTTTTCACTTGTAAAATGGTAGTTAAAGTAGGCAATAAGCAATTCCCCATATATTTAGCTCAACAATACCAAAAAAGAAGTGATAAACGTGTCCACAAAAAGAATGCAGGTATGATCCATAGGCAATTTTTACTGTGCCTCCTACCATCAATTTCTAAAACTTGATAATAATGCAATGAATGACATTACTCAATCAGCAGCTAATCCCTAGGCTACCAATATTCATCCAGCCTCAGGTATTATTTAAGCAATAAATCCTAACAAGGTATGCTTTATCATCCCACAGTGTGTCTCAGGCAGGAAAGGGCACAAGGTGATAGCAAAAACCACTAGGAACAAGATAATTCCTGACAGCTGCTGCTTGAGCACAAGTTAAATTGAACAGTTTATCTCAGCATGAAGATGTTGTAAGGTTTTATGTTTAATATTTTTAAATTAACATAAAACCCAGAGAAAGCAGTTGGGCAATCTTTCACAAACATGACATACTACAATCACTGTATAAGCTGGATTAGTACTTATTACCATGCTACTACAGAATTAAGCTGTTTTTAGACCACCAAAGAGCTTTAAATTGCAACTTTTGTCTCTGTAAAAGAAACCTATATTTAAAATGTCTGCTAAATTCAAATTAATGGCTACATCGTTAGCTTACCATTTCACCAAAAGTACAAGTAAGCTGCTATTATAATCGTGTAACCAAAATGGCTCTGTGCTGCAAGCACATGTACACCATTCTGTGTATTTGGGGCAGTATCCGTATACATTTTGATTTTTCCAATACACATTGTATCCTCAATTTGAGTTATATTTGCTTAAAGAATCCAAAATAATTTAACATGATAAAGTTCAAGTTTAGGGATTTGATTCTTTTCTGCTTGGTTTGAATAAACCAGTTGTTTGCCTTTCACCCTATTTACCTAATACATAAGAAGAAATGCTGAAATATACCTAAGCACTGTAGGAGCGCAACCCTTATTATCAAGATGCCTACTTTTATATTTTAAATGGTATGTGGAAGGACAGTAAAATGAGAAACAGAGGGCAGGCATCAATATTTCAGCCACTGCTCATACACTCTAGTAATAATCCTTCATGGGCTAGGCTATCTCACGCTTGACCCATGAAATCTTTTCAACAGATCCTCTCCTCTAAAACCATTTATCACACAATGGTATAGAGTACACGATTTAACACACATACCAGTTTGGGCTGTGTTATTCATACCTTAATAACTGCTTGCATGGCTTCCGTAGGCCTTTGACAAAAGAGTCACTTCTAGCTGTGTCACTTTGTTCAATACCTAAACTCCTGGTCTAGATTCATGTTACTCAGCATCATTACCAAAGTCTTAGTTCTTTTGCTCCCCCTTCTAAGTTTCTCTTCCTTAATACCTACTCTCCAGGATCCTAGATCCTTTACTTTCTGTCATGTATTATATTCTGTGATGATGGAAATGTTCTGTATCTGCACTGTCCATATATTACTAGTCACATATGCCTATATAGTACATGAAACTGTTGCAAGTGCAACTGAAGAACTAAATTTTTAATTTGATTTGATTAACTTAAGTCTAAATATATGTGGCTAGTAACTACTGTACTGGAAAGCACAATCTGGATGGACCAACTTCCTCTAACCTGACACTCTTCCACCTATGTTACCTGAGTGCAATTTCTGCTTAACTGATTTTCCTGAACAGACCCTTGACCTACTTATGATAAGCTAATTTCTAAATTCCTCCAGACTAGCTGAATGTCACCTACAGGCTGTCTAACTCTGGAATGGCACTATTTTTTTCCTTCTGATAACTAGAAAATACATATTTATTACAGAAAATGTTTTATTCAATATAATACAAAGAAGGTGAATGTAACCTATCACTATTCTAAACAGAGATAGCCACTATTTGCATTTTGGTCCTCATTTAGCAAGCATATGTTGAGTACCTGTTATTTGCAAGGTACTAAGCTAAACGATGGACAAAAAAATGTAAAACAAAGTTGCTGAGGCATAAAGAAAACTGGCAGGTTAAGGAACTAAATGAAGACAAAGCTGGAACACTTTGCTCAATGAAAGAGTGGTCAGAAATGAGGCTGAAGAAGTACATGAGCCTTTGTGAGATATAAAGATAATTTTGGATTTTATAGTAATAACAATAGGAAGAGACTGAAAGACTTTAAGTAGGGAAGTGACAAAATTATATATGCACATTAGGTGTATTTACTTTAACCTTTTCACTTTGCAACAGGTATACATTATTGTATTGCTTTATTTTTTGCTTTTAACTCCTAATACCATGTTGTTTTACCATATTTAAAATTATTTCTAAAACATGATTTTTAATAGATTTCATATATAGAGTGTAATAATATCTTCAATCAGGGCACGGTGCTTATGTTCATAGATCTATAAAGTTTTGAAATTTTCTTTGTATAATCTCATATTTCTATTACTTTTGACTATGTATGTCATGAGACTTTTTTAAAAATTACTTTTTAATACCAGAAAACTTTGACTACTGTAAGGAAAACAGACTGCAGAGAGTCTTAGGTAGAGGAAGGGAGAACAGTAAGGATAAGAGAAAAGAAACGGGAGTGGCTTGGACTAAGATGCTAGTGCTGAGGGTGATGCCAAGTGGCCTGGCTGGGTGTGTCGACAGCACTGTCAGGGTTTGCTGATGAAACTGGATATGAGAAGTGAGAGGAGTGCTATTGCTTTCTTTCCTTTATCACTTCCAAAGTGTCTTGATAATGTTTCATTATAACAGGAGCTCAAACATACACACACACGTAAATGAAAATTACTCCCAATCATTTCAAAAGTCTTTGGCTTCAACATAGTTTTTAATTCATAAAACTTGTGTAGACAGATAACTGAGTTCTAATATTCATTAATCATCAATATATAAAATTCATTTTGGCACAATTTGCTTTAGTTGTCAGCTACTTCATCTTAATTAGAAGATTTCTACTGCATGTTTAAATGCTATGGGTGTTCAAAAACCTTCAAGAACACTGCATAACAGAATGTTTCCCTTTGCTAAAACAATTAAAAATATAAGTAGAAGTCTTATCTAAAGGAAAAGGAAACGTAGTCATTTAATTTCCTAGGTTCTTGTGATGGGTAATTTACAGGTTGGTAACAGAATATCCAGTTTCCCAAAAGCCGTCTCATGGTGTGGCATCAATTAATCGGGCAGCTTTGCCTTTTTCCACGATATAATTTTCCTTTCCTGTGCTTATCACAATGGCCAGGAGAGCACTGTGTACAACAGAACACTGTGTAAAGAATTCTTGTCTAGAAGGCAGGGAATCAAGGTCTATAGGTAGTACCTTCCACTGGGCAACAACTCCACTAAAAGGCTGCTTTTTAAACATCTATTCATGCTGTAATCATCAGCCCTCTGACCTGTCTTATGGATACTCAAGGAGACAAATTTCTTAATACCTATTGAGCTTCTTTAGCTAAAGGTGCCACTTAAGTTCAGGTTTCTCAAATTATTCCAGCAACTTCTCAAATCTTTTAACTCTTGGTATGTGGCACAGTGCCTAATCCATAAAAGATATTCTGTAATTACCTTTGTAACAAAAAATGAAGAAAGGGTGAGCCTACTATTGAAAAAAACCTATAAATAAATTGAAATTTTTACTGTATACATTTAAACATTTTTTTAATGTACATGTTCTTTTCTTTTTCTTAATGACTGAAACTCATTGTTAAGAGGATTCTTAAAAGATCCTAGGTAATACAAACCACTATGAACATTTACGGTTATATCTGTTTTAGACATTCTATCAGTAAGTCAAAAAATCAGAATATTGTGAAGTCTCTTGACAATTTAAGAAGTACAAGATATCACTTCTGTTCTAAAAGAGTTGACAATATAATTGGTGAAATAAGCCATAAACACAGGAAACATTAAATAATAATTAAAAAGATGAATAACAGCTCTATCCTGCAGAAGAAACGTCAAAAAGCAATTCAAGATTGATTGTGAATGAAAGTAGAGGCACGAAGTGCTGTGGTGGTTTAGAGGAAGAAAAGAAAACTAAGGGCAGTGAAAAACCAGAAAGTCTCAGGATTATTGGGGATGACAGGGGAGGCCTGGGTCCTGAGGTCTTAGGTCTGGAAAGATCAGTACTATCTGAATAAGTCAGAGAGGAGAGGAACAGTGGACTAAAGTTTAGGGTTTGAAAACAAATAATCAGATAAAACTTGAAAGGTGGTCTTCCATCAGATCTGGAGGTACCCACGTGCAGGAAAAGAAGTTCGTACTTTATCTGTTAGCAATATGATGACCCACTATATGTTTATTACCATATTAACAATCCTTTATCTCTCCTTCTTAATTAACTGAGTAGTGAACACTCATTAGCCAAGTAAAATGAGAAGGTAAAGAATCAAATAAAGTAACACCATCAATCACTATCACTCTCAAAATGAGGAAGGTTGCTCTGAACATATACAAATACAGAAGAGGAAAAGCAGTTCATTTAAAACCCTGGCTCTCCATCATAACTTTTTGATAATGAAATCCTTAATTTACCATAATATTCTAATGCTGATGATCATACAGATGGTCCCCAGCTCAGGATATTCTACTAACAATTTTTCAACTTTGCAATCATGTGAAAGCAATACACATTCAGTAGAAACTACTTCAAATTTTGAATTTTGATCTTTTCCCAGGTTAGCATTGGTATGTGGTATGATACTCTCCCATAATGCTGGACAGTGGCAGCTGCCACCAACAAGTGTCAATGCCCCAGTGCCTTCTACCAGCTATTCTCAAGCCTTGTGAAAAGAGAGAAAAATTGATGACCCTGTTGCTGTAGCATTGCCATCATCCAACAATTAATTTTAGTTCAATATTACAAACAATCTTCCGGCCCAGTGTGCTTTCAGATGCATATGTTAACGGTGGCTACCAATACAACCATTCTGTTTTTCACTTTCAGTACAGTATTCAATAAATTACATGAGATATTCAACACTTTATTATAAAATAGGTTTGTATTAGATGATTTTGTCCAACTGTAGGCTAATGTAAGTGTTCTGAGCACGTATAAGGTAGGCTAGGCAGCTATGATGTTTGGTAGGGTAGGTGTATTAAATGCATTTGCAACTTATGGTATTTTCAACTTACTATGGGTTTATTGGAACATAAGTAGAGAAGCATCTGTAGTCTAAAGGAAGACAAGGAATCATGTATTGTGCAAGGTTGTTCACATATATCATCTCATTTAAGCCTCACCACTAACATCCTATAAGAGATATGTTTTATCCCTGTTTTACTGATTAAGAAATTAAAGCAAAAGAAGCTTCGTTAAATGCTAAGACAAAAGCAGTTAATAGGAGGCAGAGATGAGTGTCAAATCCAAGTTGATCTGAATCTAAAGCCGCTACTTTTTTACTTATTCCATACTGATTTTGAATTGCCTTTAGATTAGAATGTAATTCAACATTTTTATGTCAATTGTGCTTATTATAGTCTGTGTTTGAGAAATAAAAAATATATATTGTGTAAAGAAGAACTATATTAAACCTGAAGTTTTATCTCATCCCTACATTCATCATATATTCTCTGAGTAACTAGACTGCTCTGGCTATATGGATTATGGAGAGGTAATGATCATCAATGAAGGCTTTCCTAAGGAGATACATTCTAGGCAGCATCCTAAATAACATAAAGGAACTAGCCTACTGAAACAACAAGGAGGTGGTCAGGGCAGCGGAATAGAGAGAAGTGGCTGACATTAAGACTGATGAAAGAAACAGAAAAGACTAACTTGGTTATTGAAAAAGAGAGGTTAAAGGTGACTCAAAGGTTTCTAGCTTGCATAATCAGATGGGTGGTGGTAGCATTTCTTAAAATAAGAGAAAATAAATCAGGGTTTGGAGTAGCAGGGAAATAAGGAGACGGGTTTTACAAATGCTGTTTATAAGTAGTATGCCTATTAGTAGGTAAGTAGAGATAATGGATAATAGGCTAATGAAAGAAAATACATTGAAGATTTGATTAAACTAAAGGGCCTAGTTACCAAATATGTCTGTTAAAAATGTAGGATCTGGTTTTTTATGTAATTTTACTTATCTATTCCATGTGTTTCTCTAATATTTTATGTTATCCTGTTTCCTCCCATTGAAGTATATATTCCTTGATGAGATCAATTAGATTTGCTGCTCTTTCTTTAGTATCCTATAGTTTTCCTAACATGGCAGTTACCATTGTGGATTTTAAGTTCCTTTGGGGCAAAGCCTGTATCTTCCTTGCTCCCTATCCTACCCATGTGCTTAACAAATGTTTTCAAATGAATGAATGAATGAATGAATGAATAAGTCAATCACTCATTCCTCAGTGACACTGAGGAAATAAAACTGGTTGATTCTCTATTTATAGTAAAGTTTCAATACAATATTCATTCCTACCATTAAAAAACAAGTTGGGAAGCATGCATGCCCCCACCTTACTTGAGCACCCAACACAATTCCAAGAAGTGTTATTTGATGTTGTTTTTTATTTAACCCATTACTTTTTCCTTAGGGTCCCTAATAATATTTCAGGCACTGTTCTCTGTTTTACCATCCTAATTTAATCATGTACTCAAGATACAATCCAAAGAAAAGGAACTCATGGGGGAAGGCAGGTGCTAACCTGGTATAAAGATCAGGAATGTATAATATCACAATAAAAATTTTTGTCATCTTCACGGATTCATGATCATCAGCCTTGAAGAAGTAAGTCAATTAACATGCAAAGAGCATCTGACTTGCTGAGTGTGCTGGGAACACTTCATATGGTGTTTTATCTCCATAAACTAATATAATTAGTATATGAAAAATTTATAATTCATCTCATGATTAATCTATCATACAAGACTATTCCTTAACAGCAGCATATCATTTTATATTGGAATGTTCTTTGCCCTTTAGTTCATGCTACTCATGAGTCTCTGGAGTTCATTTCTAAATATTATAACACTGGAAGACCAGAGACCCAAGGTAAGGGATGTAAGTTGTATTTTCACTCCAATCCAACCCCACCTAAAATTACACACATCTAAAGACACACTGACAAATCAAGTCATAACACTATCATTCAAATAGTTACAGAAAGCTCAGTTCAAGCACAAACTGAAAAACAAACCATAGGCAAGCACAGAGTGGCTTTTGGACATTATCATCATTTAGGTTTGAATACTATGACACAGTAATAATTACAATAATCATAACAACAAAAATAATAATAATAATATCTGCTTTCAGGCACATCAACTAAACTATTCCTGACAACCATGAAAAGAAAGATATTTTGCGCCCAAATAACAAATAAGCTAACAAGGAAAAATATGGTAACTTGCTATTTTTACTGAATCACATCTACTCCTAAAACTACTAAAACTCTCAAGCACAAAATAAAATGTCTCCTAAGTATTCAGTCTTTCTATAATTGGTCATAAAAATCTAAATTTTTCAGTGCTTATGAGTACTTGTTTTAAATATGCTTCCCAGAATGCTTTACTTTGTTGAGCTGTTTTATCACTTGATTTGTGACATTTTTTTGTCATGCTTCTCTTAGAAATTATTCCTGTGTTTTGATTATTCCTACCATTTTTGTTTTGGCAACTCCAAGACAGTTCTTTGAAATCTTCCCTGAATTTGGTGCTTAATATGCCATTTGGAGAAATACTTCCCCACATATAACAGTATCCCCAATGTTTTGCTATTTTACACATCACTTTAATTATCACTAGATAATTAAGCATATCACTAGAAAATTAATTGCAAAAGTCAAAGCCAGCAGAATGTACTGTACACAGTAGGCACTCAAGAATGTTTGAGTGAAATGTTCAATAATGCAGGACATCTCAATAGAAAAAGAATAATTCAAACGTATGAATCCTAGGACTGCGTCCTGGTCCTTTATACTCTTATTTTAAAGATGAAACTTTTATAAACATTGATTTGCTAAATCCTGTGCATGAAAATTCCAATTTTAATTACCCAGTCTATATCACAGAGGGAAATCATTCAAAAGCTAGTTTTTGAAAGATCAAATAGAGTAAAATGAAAATTAAAAGTCTTCTACATGTCTATCTAAGTTTCAAAAATAAAAAAGGTTTTGTTTTTTTTTAAATATGCTTCCCTTGATCACAACTTAAAAAAAAAAAAGAGGGCAATTATTTAAGGTAACTAATATATACACAGGTATGGGGGGGGGGGGGAACCAAAAGTGCAAAACTCTATATAAATAAGATGTTAACCTAAAATGAAATATTAAGGTCATTCAACACAATCTATACCACTTCCTGAAATGCATTTTCCATGGTTTCACCTAGCATACTACACTGTGAGACTCATCAAA
This sequence comes from Cynocephalus volans, assembly GCF_027409185.1. Taxonomy (NCBI): domain Eukaryota; kingdom Metazoa; phylum Chordata; class Mammalia; order Dermoptera; family Cynocephalidae; genus Cynocephalus; species Cynocephalus volans. Next base: position 214,397,164 of record NC_084460.1, read on the forward strand.
TACCACATCAAAAAACTTAAAATTTCCTAAGTCATACTTACCAGGTGACTGAGGAGCACAAAATGAGGTTATTTGCCCTGGAATAGCCAGTTAGAGACAAAGGTGGAATCAGGATAGAGTCAGTAATAGAAAGGAAGTTACAGTTGCTGCTTGTGAGCCTTGCCTCATCATTACAAGAGTGGAATCAACTTCAAGTTAGAAGTCTGGATGGAAATATTCTCCATTTAAACAAGGAAAAGTCTGTTCACCCAAAAAAAAAAAAAAAAAAAGCTTTCTCTGATCATGTTTCACCCCTTCTCTCCACACAATGTAGACAAAAGTGCTAGAACATGGGTATAAATATGCACTAGAGGCTCACTACAGGTATCCATCTGACTCTCAATGTTATTTTAATTTTCCACTGCTTATATACAAGGGTCACATATTTGAGGATCATGTGTCATAGGTCACATAATGGCAGTGAAAACCTCTCTGTGCCATGTAAGACACTTACATACAGGCCACAGCATGGAGTCTTCCATTCTGAGTCAGACCTGTCCTTTCTTCATTTTCCTCTATTTGTACATAATGTTGGTCTGTAAATGCCAGGAAATACTCAGAATGTCATGAGAAAATAACGAAGGGAACCTCAGACTTGGCCCAGGAAAACCAGAACTAGCTTTAAAGGATAAAACACTTGCAATGGGCATTAAAAGAAGTGCACAATTTCCAGTTATTTGTGTGTCTGAAGGCAGAGATTGGAAAGGGAGGAGATGATGAATTTCTATTCATACTTAAGAGAAAAAGCAAGTACCTGGGATCATAAATGTCCACATTCTAGTCAATTACACAAATATTTAGCATATAAATATTTATAATATATGTATAGCATACATTATATATATGCATACTATATGTATGATATATATATGTAAGATTTTGTCTAGTTGATAAGAAATAAAAAAATTAACTGTACTTGACACCCTGCTCCTTATCCTTGCATTTTGGCAATAAAGAAATGGCTGAAGTTTTATGAGAGTTATATATAACAAATATCTCTAAATTTGTTTAATCCCCAAATATATATTATACTGCTATGATTACTCAATGTTAGGGTGATACCAACTAATTTCAAATGCATCCGATGGCAAACTACTTCCTTACCAAGTTCCCAAAGTCAAAGACACTCAGAAGGAACATTCTAGTAACTTTTTTGGTAATAACTTCTTGTCAAGAAAAACACTTTCAAAGAAATGTTAGTATTTCACCACTCCATAGGAATCTGTAACAAGGCGAGATTCTCCCAAGAATATTCCAACAGTCCTTGAAAAACTAAGACTGTCACAAAACCTGAGCATCTGGCAACTCTGCCACCATGAAGTATCCATATGGAAGAGACCAAAATGTGTCAAAGTACCCAAAACGATTTTGGATAGTGTAGAAGATGGAATAAATAATTCAGTATCGTCAACACTTTCAACAGCAGGTAGTGGAAATGCTACCTGCTTCTATAATGTGCCAAAATGTAACATAAGTGTATGAGGCGGCTGTGTGTGTATGTGCATGTGAGAGAGAAAGGCAGAGAGAATATCAGGATAAACGAGGCTAAAAACTTTTTTTATGTAGAAATATTCCTTAGGTAGTTTTCTTTGTAGAGACATCAGATCTCTGTACGTAGAGGTTTACAGATATACAGAAGAAAAAAATGGAGCCAATGAAAACTTATTTTTAAGCAAACACAGCCACGAATACACTACTTCAGTTTCAATGAAAAAAACTGCATTATCTTAACTTTATGGCTGAAATTGTATGTGCAAAAAAAGTCAGAAAATCCAAAATTATGGATCCCTCAGCAACTATAACTGTGTCCTCATGCATATATGAGTATTTGGCATTACTGTAATGATGATACATTTCAGCCTTAATATCAGTTTATGCAATGTGACTGAATTAGTATTCTTCTGAGAACTATAACTTTGAATTTCTAGACTTCTGTGAATGTAAAATCTTAACTATAAAATCACATTAATATAGGGTGGGGTTTTTGCATTTAAAAAAACAATAAAGAGTGAATGGTTGACAACACTAAAATAGCAAAAGATTGGTTGATTTGCAATAACACAAAAGGATTTGATACAGAGGCTAATACCATAAAATAGAAACACAGAAACTACAAAAAAAAAGAAATATTCCTCTATGGATTAATCAGAGACATCTTTCTAAGAGTGACTAAATTTACTTTTTCTTTAAAATTTAGTTTCTGATTAGAAGGTACTTTCATTCAACTATATTTTAACATGGCTATAAATAAAAATGCCTGAAATAATTCTCTTAACACATATTCCTGCATCTTATCATGAAAGAAAAGTGTTAAAATGGTCCCCCATATTTTCAATAGAGTAAAGTTGGGTGGGAGCCACTTTTCCTTCTTGTATGTGTAACATGGCAGGACAAAATTGTAAGATGAAACTGCTTTTCTGTCACCAACCACTTTTCTTATCATGAGGCTGAGGCTAATTCAAATATAGTTCACAAATGGAAAGAAACAGATACACAATGATCAAATTAAGCTTAAGAGAGAAGTAACTGCATTTTATGCAGTTAATATAAAGAACTGAGTAGTTGAGAAATGAACTAAAGAACAGTGAGATAGTGGATTCAGGAAAGAAGAGTCATAATTACGTTTGGGGAAAAATACAAATACTTTTGTGGAGGTGGCATTTTCAACGGGCCTCATAGGATCAGTAATTTTTTCAACAAAGAGTAAACATTTCCAACAGACAGAAGAGCCCGTGAAAAGATTCAGAAGTAGAAGTGGTCAGTACCTGTTGGGAGAATAAACAGTTTGGCTGTGGAGTATAGGTTCATGGAGAAGTTGAAAAGAAAAAGTTACAAATGCAGATTTAGTCTATATTATAGGGGTCCTTGAATACAAGACTGACAAGTCTTAACTATAATGTGTTCGCAGTGCTGAAGTTTCAGGTATATTTTTATGACAGAAGAAACAAAAAGTAAAAATAATACACAAAAAGAAAAAACAAAACCACAACAACAGTATATTACATCTAAGAGAAGTAAAGACTAAAAACAGGGGGACCTGTTATGAGATTATTATGATAATCCAGACAAGTTGCAATGAAAGTCTGAAGAAATGCAATAACAATATCATCTAAAGGAGAAGGGACTAAAAGGTGCTTTCAAAATTTTGAAATCTAATGACCGTTGGATTGTTATTATTAAAAATATTACATCGAAGATGGAATCTCATGAAAGAAAAAAGAATGACTAAATACTGTTTAATATCTTAAATTTAAGGTATCAGAGTCTATGCAAACAAGCATTTCCTGCAGAAAACATTAGAAATGTGGTCCTGAAGATACTGATTACAGCAATAAAAACAGTAGTATTCTTTTATACTTATATAACTGACAAGCTTGTACCCACTATCTTTTTATCCTGCTAGGGTTGGTAACGACATCAGTTGTACAAATGAGAAAACTGACACTCAGAAAGGATGGCTTCTCAAACCTCACACAGGTATTAAGTGGTAAAGTCAGACTGGAGACAGATTTTGGAAACTTTGGCATATAAGTTATTTTGAAATTATAGATAAGATCATCAAGAAAATGTGCAGAAAAAAGATAAGTCAGTTGTGTGCAGAACAACAGGGAAAACCTAAGTTTGTAGAGCAGTGATTACTCAATAACCCAACATGACTAGGGTGCCTAGGAAAGTGTTCCAAGGCCTGGCACTCAACAGGTATTCAATAAACTCCTGTCACAGCAACAGATAAAGGAGAGACAGCACCAAACAGGGTCTTTCTATCTGTGATAACCAGACGGAATAGTTTGCAAACTTGTTTAAAGCAGCCACTTTTCTCGAAATAATTCTTACACAAAACTCAGATATGTAAAATACATAAAAACACCCTTGAGTAAAGCAGGAATAAATGGTCTGGAACTTCACCTCACTCAACCTCTTTTCCCTTCCTTTGTACATTTATAGCAACTCCTGAGACAACAACCCAGAGAAAATCCATGCAACCCAGAGAAAATGCTAGAAATCTTCTAAGTTAGTCATAAGGATAATGTAATTTGGGACCTCTGAGTATGGTGTAGAAGAACAAATAATATTTGGTCTGAACAGATCAAACTGAATCAAATACTAGCCTGTCTACATTTGACTCTTAACTAAACTCCCCACTGCCATGTTCTTCTACTACCTGGATCCTAAGGGTTGAATGCGTCTCCCAAAAGTTCATGTGTTGGAAACTTGATCCCCATCGTAACAGTGTTAAGAGGGTGGGAAATCCAATCATAGTACCTGAAAGGTGGGGCCTTTAAGAGGTGAATGAGTCCTGAGAACTATGCACTCATGAATGGGCAAATCCATTCATAGAGTAACTAATGGGTTTACGATTTAATGGGTTAACAGGGAGTAGACTGATGGCTTTATAAGGAGAGCCAGTGAAGCACCTAAGAGAGCTCTCTTGCCATTTTCACCAGATGACTGCCTGAGTCACCACAGGACACTTACAAAAAGAAGGCCCTTATCAGATATGCCCCACGGACTGCGGACTTCCCAGCCTCCAAAACCTTATGAAATAAACCTCTTTTCTTTATACATTACCCAGTTTCAGATATTCTGTTGTAAGCGACAGAAAACACACTAATACTCTGGGATTCTTCATTACTTCTTTCTTGGATTTCTCTATGACCAATAGCTTTTTCTTTTTTTTTTTTGGTCTTTTTCGTGACCGGCACTCAGCCAGTGAGTGCACCGGCCATTCCTATATAGGATCCGAACCCACGGAGGGAGCATCGCAGCGCTCCCAGCACCGCACTCTCCCGAGCGCGCCACGGGCTCGGCCCGACCAATAGCTTTTTCTGATTATGACCAACATCATCAGATCACTTGGACATCAATTGTATGCAATGGAAATAGCATATTTAATTGAGTTAGTTGTCTGAGGCTGTCTTGCTGCAGTACCCTGTTACAGAACCTCCCCACTTGTTGCATCTTGCAAGAAAACTGGCCATGCCAAATTATTCCACATATAATCCAGAGAGAAAGAGAACAGCATAATATCAGGAGGTTAAAATTAAATAAGTGAATGTCCAAATTTGATATCTTAGAGGAAAAGAGTTTTGTGTTCTAATTATGTTACTGGTAAGACCAGTTACATGTATGACTAGGGGAAGAAAGGGCCTGAATATCCCTAGAATTGAAAAGATGAGAGAATAATTGAGCCCTTTTTATAGCAGACTTGGCAATGTTGTTCCACTTTTATATAAACTGTAAATGAAAAACCAGTCCAATTGGTTAGTAAAAATAGTAACCATTATAAAAAAAATCTAGCCCCACTAAGTAGTAAAAACAGTAATCACTATAAGATTTTATTATGGCAACATCTTTGTACAAATATAAAGCAATATATAAAGAAAATCACAGGCTGATTCTTAGATAATTTATTCAAGGAGCAAGTTATGAAAATTCATCAATAAGTAGAATAAATGAAGCAACTCAAAGACAGTTCACCATAGATTCTATTTATGCAACTCCTATTCTAATTTAGTTTGTATTGATGGACTCTTTTATTTCATGTGGTATAGTCATGTTAAACCTAGACATACATGTATTGCATCTAGAGTCTTCACAATACAAAGATGTCCAGATGTGACACAGATAGTTGCTCCTTTTGCTTCAAGTGATAAATAGTTCAGTCATAAAAAGGACTGAATAGATCTAACAAAAATCAGTGAGTGAATTTAAAAGAAAGTAAGCACATGCATTAAAATATTTTACTCTCTTGATTTTTTACACAGTAATTTGCCTTCAGGAGAAACCATGCTGACATTGTCCTGGGTATTTTCAACCTCTGCAAAAGAAGCCAACAAAGAAAGAAGAGAGACAGGCAGAGACCAGGTCTTGGGGCAGAGTACACACCAAAGGAAACAGAACCACCTATAATATTTGCCATCAGAGAAGACAAGAGTGCCGGTTAAACGAACTGGCTCCAAAAAGCATAATTTAGGCAAGACGTTGATTGCATTCAATGAATATAGCAGAAAAGTAAAGATTTCAAGGAGAAGTTTCACTCAGAATTCAGGAGATGACTCTGGAAAATCTTATACAGATGTCAGGCATCAAGCCTGAGTGGGAATATGCAGAGGGCAGAATTGGCAAGAACTAAGGAAGAGGTACCAAAGCCCCAGAAGAGGCCAACAGGATAAAGCAGAATAACTGGGGAACAAAAAGAAAAATAAGGAGAAGAAACCTGGCCAAGACAGCTAAAATTGGCAATTGAAAGGAGAGGGGAGATGAGGGAAAAAAAGCATCAAAGTGAGGGTCTGGGGCTGATCCCATGGCAAGTGGCAACAAGAGGGACTTGGAGGACCATGGTCAGCTTAAAGAAAGCAGGAGCCCAAATAGCTGTGCAAATGAATGGAAGGTCTGGGATGGATAAACCAACTCCAAGTCACATCAGTTGGTGGGTGTAGGTCTGAAGACATATCAGCTAAAGATCTATCGGCTGACTCAGGTAAGAATGGCTCAGGTACCGTGCAGGACTTAGCCTGCAAATAGAGGCATCAGTGAACCTGACTGTACCCAGCTGAGGAAAGCCAATGATACAGAAACAAGATGAGGTGACGAGACAGAAGTAAATACAATAACACACACACAATATAATTATACCCTCTGAATTATAATATGTGTACTTGGTATAGACTTCAAAACAAATCCAGAATATTAAAATTGGATTTATCCAAAAGACAAATTAGTATTCTGTTTATTTTTATAAAAAAAAGATCCTCAATGATATTAAAAGTAAATGTAAAACTTCTTACAGTGAAAAATTATAAAAACACTATTAGTACAATAATGTAAGTCTATAAGGAAGACTAAAGTTATAACAGCTGCTGGGTTTATGGATTTTCATATTTTATTTCCAAACGTTCTATCAGGTAATTATTAGAAAATTAAAAGTGTTAACAATAAAACTTTTACTAGCAAACATGCCTATTACCTTTTGAATTATTTGATTTAAAATAATTTCTGCTTACAATGTATTTCTTAGGTAAAGAGCAAGATATTTACATATGCTCTTACACACTGAAGTCCTCATAAAATCTCCTGAAGTTAGTGATCCCTTCACCTAATTTGTCCATAACTATAACATATAGTTAACCTAAAGAAACAATTTTAAATTTTCTTTTTTAAAAATTCCCTTTACTTTCAAATATTTAAGGAATATGTGCTAATATTGCCTTTACACAATAGTAGGGAAAAATTAAATGAAAAGAATCATTGTGGTGTATTGAAATGCAAATTATTTGGGAAACTACCAGAGACTGCCTATTTTTAAAGAGTAAGAATCATGTCATCTCCATATTTTGTAAAGCTCCACAATGCATCCATACACCACTTAACACTTGCATTTACTAATATTTAAGCTAGGATTGTAGTTAAGGTCATGTACTCTGAAGACAGACCACCTGGGTCTACCATGGACTCTGAGGGCAGACTACATGGGTCTACCATGGGTTCTTAAGGGCAACTCTCCAGGTCTACAACTGACTATGATAGCAGATTACCTTAGTCTACCATGGACCACCTACATCTACCACAGACTCTGAAGACAGACTACCTGCTCTACCACCTACTAGCTATGTGATTTGGGGGCAAGTTTTTTGCTTACCCTTTGTCTCCATTTCCTCATGTGATAAATGGGACTAATAATAGTACTCCTCTCATGAGAGGATGCGGGGATGTATAAAATACTTAGACCAGTGCCTGGCACATCATAAGCATTATATAAGCATTTTGAGACTATTTACCATTATTATTAACCAATTCTGTTTTTGAAATGAAATTCCAATTAAATGATGAATCAGAGTTCAAAGTACAGCAGTATCTGTGAGTTATTTTATTAGCCATCCTATAGTTTCTACCCTATTATTTTTGTTTTCATCTTACAAACTGTCATTTACCAAAATTATTATTACAAAACTCTTCTACACGTGAACTTAATTACTCCTGATCTTTAGGCAATAACCATTTTCCAGAGCCACTAGAGTTAACTAAGTCCTACGCCCCAGAATCTACTGAAAGAACATTTTGTCAGTTTCTTTTCCAAACACAGTGTGTGATGATCCAATTTAGTTAAATTTTGGGTTGCTGGCAATTGTAAGCTCATCTGGGAGTAATTTTTCTCCCTACATCACTTGTGTTTGAGCTGGGAGAGAAAAAAAATGAAATTATTTTTATTGTCAAAATCATTATAGGGAAAGCCTTTGAAGTCTCTTGCACTGAATATAGTGTCCTATATACACTAGCCACCCAATTCTAAGAATTCCAAGTAAATGATCTATCAATTCAGTTCAAATGATATTTTGATATGCTACTTTGGTCCTAGGATTAATATTTTTTGGAAAATACATGATGTTTTAAAAAGACTTTGGTTTGGTTCATAGTCCACTTTTTTGAAGTATGTTTCAGTTCAAAGATAAGCAACTTAGGCACGGTTAAATAGAGTTCACTTCGAATTTTGGTTCTTGGGTCGAGTTTGCTTGGTATACACATAGCATATTCATAATGATTATGATCATTATTCTGATACTAAAAAGAATGCCCATTCTTAGGCTTTCAGTGCTACTTAGATGTTTACAGCTCCCTGATACGGATTTCAAACCTAGACTTCACATCCAACCTTCAGATATTCAACTGTCTGTCATAAATCTTCACTTGGATGGCCCACTGCCAGCTTAAATTCAAAAGGTCCAAAACAGAACTCCTCATCTAATTCAATAAACATGCTCTTCTGCTGTATTTATTGTTGCACCTGAAGGCACAGCCATCCAACAAACCACAAACCTGAGAGTCATCTCCTCCTTTGACATACTCTCCCTAAATTTCCATAAATACACTGTTGATGAATCCTGTCCATTTTACTTACTTTCTGAATATTTCTCAAATCTGTCCCTTCAGATTCATCCCTATTCAACATAGTGAAGATGGATTATGAGAAAACCACCTTACTAATCTTATTTCTAAGCCTGTCTTCCCAACAAGTTCATCTTAGCTACAAGAGTCATACATCTAGAATGCAAATCTGGCCAGGTCACTTCTCTGCATAAAACCCAAGTACGTAATTTAGTATATAAAATGTCAACCTGCACTGGCTTCACTTAGCTTTACAAGCTCATATCCTACCCCATCTATTTCACACTTACAACTTCAAGTAGAATGAAAACTGTGGTTCCCTACACAAGCCAGGTTGCCTTTTATTTCCATGCTACTGTTACCTGATTTGCATGGTATGCAACTATCTCATGCTCCCTTGGGGGGTGGGGAGAGTCAGCATCCACGCCAGCGCCCCGACAACTAGCTAAACCGAGCTCAGCTCAAGGGAACGAGACCAAAGATTACTCCCTGCCTCCACCTCCCTGTGTGAGAGGGAGCAGGGCGGGAGAGCCCAGGAGATAAGTAAGTGCAGCCACCGGCCCCAACCCGGCTTGCAAAGGAACACTCAGACACGGTGGGGGTTCTGTCAAGCAGTTCCATTTATTCAACTCAAAGCCTACATATTTATGCATAAATGGGCTAAATGGGCGGGGGATTCTGGCGGGGGTCTCCACCTAACAAGCCAATCACCCTATAGGTCATGCGTGCATGTATGGCTCCTGCCTATGCTTATAGTAAAGATCATGAAGTGTCCACGAGCCCGGAAGGCTCTCTGCACCAATGATGCTAAGCCCCGTAAATGGGGTGAGGTTTTACCCCACACCATAGTCACTCCCCCTTTACATCCTCCAGGCGCCATCCTGAACATGTGTGAAGAACAAAGAAGGGAACAAGCAGTCATCATTAGGTGTAGCAACCATCTGTGCCAGGAAGGTAGCTGCCACCCAACACTTCCTTCGTTGAATCAACACACTCACTAATTCCTTTGCATCATTTAAGAAACAATTGTCATCACTCTTCCAAGAAGGCTTCCCAAATCCTTCCATTAACACCCAAGTTGAACTATGTACTCCTGTTGGGTATTCCCATATCTTCGTACTTACTCCACTAAAATATAAACTTTTTATTATCTGTTTTCAACTAATCAACAAGGATCTTAAAGATGGAACTTTACCTTATTCACTCATCTTTGTATTCCCAATTCCTGGCTCTTAATAATTAATATGTTACGCAAATATAAATATACACATAAAATCTTTGGTTCCTTAACTTTGGTCACATTGTCATATACCAAATTTTGAGACAAATTAACACAAGTGAATACACTGCACTTTACTGTGACAGTATTTGCTTGGCAAACAGAACAGAAAACCGATGAATTTTCCATTATTTCCTGTTTTATTTATTCATATTAAAGTAAAACTGTTGATTTTCTCTATTTCAATAATGATTTGAACATTCTTCAGACCCCCAAGTGGTTTTGTAGTTTTTGCATATGAAAGTCAAATCCCTTGCCATTCTCTTTGCCCTATATCCTTCAGCCACACCAGACTCCTCCTCATTACCCCAAGCACACAGGTCTGTGCCTACTTCTGCACCATCCTATTCTCTTGGGAAGTACATATTAACAAAAAACTTCAGGCCTACTGCACTGGGCACTGTGAGTCATTTTGTCAAGCTTTTACATTCATGAATCATTGTGCACATCTCTGGCACAGCATTCCCTTTGCATTGAAATTGGCCTCCCTGACTATGCAGTAAACTCCCATTCCCTTTTTCATGCCTAAGACATAGATGTTCACTAAGTATTAATTTAATGTAGGAGTATCGTAGATTAATTCGTTTCTATTCCTAAACCCATCCACTGGAACTACTGAAAAGATTTGTCTTTAGCCACTCACTCTCCTCCTTAAACAAATATTTCATGTAAAAACTCAATCATCCTTAAGCTTCATGGATGATCTTCAAACAAAGGTCTCCAGCTTTCATGTTACCTCAGCTCTAGTCCTCTACTTCCAGTAGCCCACAGGAAACACCTACTTGGATACCATTTTGTTACTTTAAACTCAATATAATAATATTGAACTAATTTATCACTTTCTTCCCGTAACATTCCTTGCCCTCTCAACTTCACCCTTTCTACCAAAAGCATAGTACTATGCTAGATCCCTAGGGTAGCACTAAGGGCATATTTGATTATTCACTCACTCTTACCTCTTGTAACAAAGTATCACCATACTGTGCTAGTTTTTACTGTAAATAAAGATGGCTAAGTTTTTCCTTTTCTCTCACCCTCGAACATTGGGTTTATATCAGCTCAGGTCACAAAAATTACATACCTTCTTAAATGATTTCCCTGTTTTCACTCCTTTCTAAACACACTGCCTTCATATGAATTTTACCAAAATACACTATGACTAACTCAGTCTGCCAAACCCTTTAGGAAACTACTTGACTCTCGACAAAATGAAAATAAAGACGAATTAAAGTTATTTTAAAGCAAAACATTGGGTAACTCTAATCCTCAATATCTTCCAAATTAAGTCCTGCTTAATGGGTAGAACTCTGGGTTTCTTAGATTTCACTCTACTATTTACTACATCACCAAAACTGATGAAGTTAGATTCTGAGAAAAGTCTTGGCCCTGTCAGCAGATCCTTCTGCAGTTCAAGAATATAAGCCACATTCATTACTTTTATAACACATACCATCTTCGGCAACTACAGAATTGGTAGTTGTAGCATATGGACCTAACACAGAATACCAATATCTCAGATACATGTTAATGACCTGAAGATTATTTGCTGTAATATATACTAAGATATTTATAGATGAACTGATACGACATATATATGATTTGCTTCAAAATAATCCAGTGTGTGGGAGGGGGGATAAATTAAGGAGGGGATACAGATGAAATTAAGATTGGTCATGAGTTGATTATTGAAGTTGAGTGAGGGGCATACAGAGATTTATGATACTTCCATACCTACTTTTATGTTTGAAATTTTTACAATAAAAAGTGAAAACTACTTTAAGAAGGTTATAAAATACTTTTAAAAACACTTTAAAAAACTATCCTCTCTATACTTCTTATTCAACTAATATTTGAAAGGCATGTGTTAGTTATTCATTCCTTAGAATCACTGAAACATTACCATCTTATTAAGTGAAAGAATCATTAAATTATGTCTCCACACTATTTTATTCTAGTCCTCAGTAGAACTATATAAGAAAAATTATTAGCCTATTAGCCTATCCTCACTTTTTACTGAGGGATGACCCATGAACTAGCATAAGGTAAAATTTACTTATATTTTTTAAGAAATACTGCAAAAAATAATCGTTATGTTCAATGTCCCTTACAATAATGATCCACCAAACAGAATCCTCTTAGAAATTTAGTTTTCAATATTAGCTACACATCAGAATCACATGAAAGACTCAAAACGTCCTGATCTGACCTAACCCACACCCAAGACCACTTAATGATCCAAGCATCAGCAGTTTTTGAAGCTTCCAAACAATACCTATGTGCAGCCAAGTTTGAGAGGCATTGTTTTAGAACTATGTATACTACTGATGTTTTGTTTATTTTCTACTATGGAAATTGTCAAGCATACATAAAAGTAAATAATAAACCCTAGGTATCTGTCACACAACTTCAACAGCAATCAATATTTTTGGCAAGGTTGGTTCACCTTATGTGTTTGCTGGAATATTTTAAAGCAAGCTCCAAATATCAGATCATTTCATCTCTCAATACCTCAGTGTGTAAATGTTGCTTCTTAAGATTAACTGATTTAAATCATTTTTATTACACAATGAGAGGATTTTCTGAGCTTAGTTTTTTGTTCAAATGGATTAAGTTTCCTTAAATTAGAATTTCTAAAATATCTATGTTTCCTTTCTACCTCTGTTGTGACTTGGGTTTCTTATTTTGCTTTTTATTTTAATGGTTTTCAGTTATATTATATATACATGTTCCAGTGAAAAACAGATCTTTAATTGCATGGGTTTTAAATGTATCCTTATAATACTGTCCTCTCAAGATTACATATAATATCAACTCTGCCTATCATACTATGTCAAATCCCTCAACTTGACTTCATTAATAATGTGTATTTTCCTTATTGTAAATATTTTTTCACTATAGAATAATTTGAAAATAGAGAAATAGAAAAAGAAAAAAATAACATCTCTTGTAATCTACAACCTATACATAACAGTTTTTTTAAATTTTGGGTATCATATCTCAGCTTTTTTTCCTAAACATATAAACACATTTTATAAAATGGGGCTTGTACTACATGCATCATTTTCACAATAAAATTTTTATTTAACATTCTTATAAGTACATACCCAAGTCTTTAGATTTTTAAAGACATGAGTTTAAGGGCTATGGAAACTAATACTCCACTATATGATTATAGTTTATAAAACTATGCCCTTATTATTGGACAGCTGGATCACTCTATTATACAGAATGCTTTATTGATAATTCTAATCATTCCTTTGTCAAGAACAGTGAAGAATCCGAGATTCTGCCTTACTTATGAACTAATAAGTTAGCCTCCCATGGTGTCCTGGATGACGGCAGCAGACATGACACTCCTAGAAGTGTCTTTTAAGTATTATAAAAAGAGTCTTTTGCCTCTGATAACTCATGAGCTTCATATCCATGTCAATTCCCCTTCGCCCCCGTGCCCACAGGCGTGATCTGGAGTGGCCCGGATGGAATATGCATAGGCAGTGGGTTTGCATCATAGCTTGAGGAACCCTGAGCTTAAGAAATCCAAATCTTTTATAATGAGCTGCAAGCAAACTTGCCCAATCTTTGCTCCAAAGGGAGACATTATCTTTATTATACTGGATAGTAAATTAACTAGCTATCTCATCTGAAAAAAGACACTATATCTATATTCCAATGCTCTTTGTTACACAACCTCCTTGAAAAGACAGTCCAGAACAAAAAGACTTTTAGTGCCTTCTGCTTGCTAGACATACAAATGTAAGAAGAGACCTATGAGAATTGACTCCGAACATTCTTTAGGACAAATGTGTGGAGTGTGATTACTGAGATTCTTGATATAGTTCCACCAAATTATTTTCTAGAAAGACTGAACCACTTTATACTCACATTGATAACATATAAGGGTACTTCAAAATGTTCACGGAAAAATTGAATTAAAAGATAATATAAATCTTTCCATGAATGTTTTGAAGCACCCTTGTATGAATGCCTCTGCCTCCCTTTCCAAAGCTTACATAATTTCAACCTTATTTAACTTCATCTATCCTGCTGCACCCAAAAAATACATCATATTAATGAGAGACAGAACACCACAGTAATTAAGAATAGAAACTCTGGGGCTGGAAAAGCTAAGTTTAAATACCAGTATAGTATGTCCACCCTTAGCCATGGTTTGCTTTCTGTGGTTTCAGTTACTCATGGTCAACTGCAGCTGAAAAATATGAGGATGCTACAAAAAGTTCATGGAAAAATAGAACTAAAAGATAACATGAACTTTCCATGAACCTTTTGTAGTACTCTCATACTTGAAGTAGCCTCATATTAAATGGAAAATTCCAGAAATAAACAATTCATAAGTTTTAAATTACGCACCGTTCTCAGTAGCGTGATGCAATCTCGTGCTGTCTTGCTCCGTCCAGCCCAGGATGTGATTCCCCTCTTTGTCCAGCATATCGACACTGTACATGCTACTTGCCCCATTAGTCACTTAGTAGCCCTGTCAGTTATCAGATTGACTGTCACGAAATTGCAGTGCTTACGGTCAAGTAACCCTTATTTTGCTTAATTGTTCTATTTTATTATTACTTACTGTTGTTAATCTCTTACAACAGTGCCTAATTCATAAATTAAACTTTATCATAGGTATGAGAAAACATAGTATATATAGGGTTTGGTATTATCCATGGTTTCAGGCACCCACAGGGGGTCTTGGAGTGTATCGCTCATGGATAAGGTGGGACCACTGTGCCAATATTTATTAGCTGTGAGAGAACTGAAGGGAGTCATTTAAATGTTGGTCCCAGTTTTTTTTAATCTCAAAAGTGAAGTTTATAATCACCTTATTAATTAATAAATGGAATGTGTTAAAATATGAAGACAACTTTGAACAGTGTCTGGCAAATTGTAAATGTTATGCCACCATAAGCTATTACTCTTATGTCTGGATGCTCCTCCATGTCCATTCCTGTCCTACCCATCTTTCAAAGCTGAGTCAGATACAGCTGCCTCCATAAAGACAGACGACTTCTGCTCTGAATTCCTAGTTGTACTCCATATAGCTGAATCCTTTCATTATGTGCTGTGTTCAGAGGTTTGAATTGACTGTGTGTCTTTTGTTTCTAATACTTCATAACTTTGACCTTAATGGCAGTATTAAAAACCTTTCTAGCATTTACAAAAATCTCTAACTTTCTTCATCCTACTAGTGTCAAAATAATGCTGCCCAAACTCAGATTACTGCAAATGAAAATCTTTATATTTTAATTATGCAAAAAACTGAAGTGATTTTTTAAAGAGAAAAGTCAATAACTTCCTGCGGGTTGACAGGCAGTCAATGAAACAGTGCTGGACATTTCAATATTTAGGTAAAATATTTTTTAACAAAATATTTTCTGTTAGTTATTCACCAAGATGGTAAAAACTGGAGCCACTGAAACCACTAGAGTAATAATGGAATTCACCATGATAAAGGTAGCACCAAATTGATCCAGGGCTAAAATTAATAAAATCGGAGACCAAATAATTTATGGAACAGAGTCATTACACTGGGACAATAACCAGATAAAAAATACAGAAAATTTGCAATTTCCTAAAATACAAATATATACTTCAAGATAGCATTCTTCATGTTAACAGCATTTTGAAAAACAGAACTACAGTTATTTTTACACAAAGTTTAACATGACACCATAATTCTAAAAAAATATTTTTATAATGTTATGTGTCCTCAGACTTTTCAAGTATTTTCATATATATTATAAAATTAAAGATTATAAAAATCTTATGATAGAGAGCATAGATATTTTTACTCTACTTGCAAATAAGAAAACTAGAGTTGAGACCCACCATAGCAAAATAAAAATATTTTTGTTACTAAAACACAGCTCTTTTTAAAGTTTTGAAAAGCATGCTAAATATTACTTTAAATAATTTAAATTACATTTGGTGCTCCCTATCTGTGGGTTCCGTATACATGTATTCAACGAAGTGTGAATCGATCATATTCAAAGAAAAAAATACAAATAACAATACAATAAAAATAATAAAATAGAAAACAATATAGTACAACAACTATTTACATAGCATTTACACTGTATTAGCTATTATAAGTAAACTAGAGATGATTTAAAGTATACGGGAGTACATGTGCAGGTTATATATAAACACTATGCTATTTTATATCAGGGACTAGAACATCTGCAGGTTTTGGGGGTCCTGGAACCAATCCCCCACAGATACTGAAGGAATATGGTACTTAAATATAAATTAGATAATTTTAACTTAAATTACTAAAATTTAAATATTACTCTCAATTAAATATGCAACCCTCAAATTAATGTCTGGATAAAAATCTTCTTAAAAAGCACTGCCTTTTTATAAATTTACTTCATAAAGGAAAAGAATGGTAAATGAAAATTATTCAAAAGCATTAAGATACATATTTTGACTTACTTCGAATTTCCATCACCTACCGGTAAAGTAGGGATGCACAAATATACACATTATCAGCCCAGATTTGGGGGACATAATAGACAGATATATATAACTCGCCTAATATTATGACCAAGGAGGAACCAAAAATCTGATGGAGCTAGTGTTGGGAGGAGGGTACCTAATGCTCCAAATAAAGACAAAAGAAGTTTCTTGCTTCCTCTTCTCAATTCTTTCTTTTCTCTCTTTTTTGTCTCTCTCAGTGAAAAAGTCTTTATTTTACCTTCGCTTTTGAGTGATATTTTCACTGGCTATAGAATTCCAGGTGAACAGCTTTCGGTTTTCATTCAGTGCTTTGAAGATGTTGATTCACTATCTTACTCTTGCAATGAGAAATCTGTTGCCGTGCTTAACTTTGTTCTTCTAAAAGTGTCTTTTTTTTTTTCTTTTCATTTTTAAATCCAGAAGTTTTTAAGACATTCTTCTAATCACTAGTGTGGGGTACAGACTCTAAAGCAACCACATGATACCACCTCCTTGCATTTATGCCCTGTGTAATCCCTCCCTATAAGTAAGGGCAGGACCAGCTCCTTGCTTCTAAGCAATAGAATTCAGCAAAGGTGACAGGATATATGTGATTACATTACATAAGACTGTATCACCTTGCCTTGCAAGAAAATTCTCTTCCTTGTTGGCTTTGAGGACATAAGCAGCCATATTTGGGAAGGTCTATGTGACAAGGAAATGAAGGTAGCCTCTGGGCAACACTAAGCAAGAAACTGAAGCCCTTAGCCCAACAGCTCATAAGGAACTATATGGTACCAACAACCATGTGAGTTTGGAAGCAAATCCTTCCCCAATTGAGCCTCAGTTGAGACCACAGCCCTGACAAAATCATGACTTTTTCCAGTCTGGCTGATGGAAACAGCAACTTTCTGGCCTTTTGTGAGCAATGGCACTATTCCCTCTAACCTCCTCAAATGCCCCTTCTCCAGCTTTAAGTTTCCCAGTATGCGTGTACAGATCTGCACTCATCTGAATACTCAAGAGGGACCCTCTGCAGATCTCGGGAAATTTCTCTTTCAACAGCTGTCTTCACTCCAGTATTCTTCTCTTTATCCATCCAAATGTTTAGCTCCATCTCCTCAACTCAAGGGGTCTGCCAGGCTCAAAGCATTAAGCTGGGGCAATCACCTGGCTCACCTCATTTGCTTCCTTTCTCTCAGGAATTATGTCCTTCGTTGCTTGAAAATCATGTTTTCATATATTCTGTCCATTTTTTGTTTGTTTCAGATAAAAGAGTAAATCCAGTTCTTGTTACTTCACACATGTTAGATGCAGAAGTCTTTCAACAAACACATTTAACCGCAGAAGTAAAACCAAAACAAATGTGGAAGTTAGGATGCCAAAATAGAACATAAAAGTTATTTGATCTGACCATGCAAATATAACACGAGTATGCAGGGGAAAGTAAAAGAAATTTTGAAGGTGGAATAGATTTAACTATCACCTTAACCATAATAGCTGGGGGTCTTTGGATACTATTTGAAATTTACAAATCAAGCAATAGAAGTATATGCATATTTAAAGAGTATACAAATACTGTATCTGAAAGATACTGTTGTTGATTAAAATAAGATGGTTAGAGAAAAAGCAAAGAACAAGAAAATGAGAACACATTAACTTTGCCATTGTTCATTAGAGAGAACTAATAAATACTACATCAAGAATTGGTGAACCGAGGTTATCATGTAAAGGTAAAAATACAAAGGTAACCAATAAGAAAAAAAAAGTAAACATGCCTAAACAGCAAAAGAACTACAAACACACACACACACACACACAATTTAATAGAAAAAAATATTTAACATCCTATCTGAGAAGAAATAGAGAATCAAAAAAAGAGATTTCCATAAGAGATAGAAAGTTGCCCAAAGAAAGATCCACCATAATCACCACTACCCCTACCCTGAAATAAGGCACTAAACTCAGATAGTTTCACAGGGAAATTCTAACAAATTTTTAAAGAGCATATTAAGTCCATTTTTATTTAACTTTATAGAACAATATGGGGTGATGGAACTTCAAAATTATCTTATTTTTATGAAGCAAGTATAACAAGATCAATACACACAGGTTAATCTCACTTATAAATAGATGCCAAAATCTTAAATAAAATATTAGCAAACAGAATCCAGTAGGAAATGAAGACAGAGTAAAACATCATGAACAAGTGATTCTTTTCCCAAAAATATAAGTATGTTTAAATATTAATAAATCAATCAATGAGATTTATCATTTTAATAGCTCTAAAGAAAAATAATCACATGATCATGAGAAGGCATTTAACCAAATTTAACAACTATTCACAGTCTTTTTTTAAAATCCACAAAATATTGATTTCTAAAATAGAAAGATGAACTTTTTTTTTTACTACAATAAAATATGTCCAGTTCAATTCAAAAGCCAGCATCATTCTTAGGAAGAAACTTTAAAGTCAGCAACAAGAGAAAAAGACTATCATCACTATTATTTAGCACTGTACTACAGGTACAACCCAAAAGAATTAGACAAGAGGAAAAAAATCAAAGGTATAAAAGCTAGAAAGAAAAAGGTATAATTATCTGTATTTGTAGTTAAGATTAGAAAGCTCAAGACCATCAACCAAAAATCTATCTATTATACACAGAGAATCTGGTAAGTTTATATGGTACAAAATTAATGTGTTCTTTTATATATATATATATATATATATGAATGTGTGTGTGTGTGTATGTATCTCAAGCATTGAAAGATAAGATTACATAAGAAAAATTTAAGAAATGGGCACAACCTCTGAAGAAAATCCAAAGATGACTTGAATAAATGGAAAGCTATACCTCCTCACTGGATATAAAGAGTCAGCAGATAAATACACCAATTCTCTCTAACTTAATTTATCCTGGTCACAAATGAAAAAACAGGTTGTTTCTGTTTATCTTAAATGAGACAAACTGATACTAATGTTCATAGCTAAATACAATGAAAAAAACGATAGCCAAGTAAACTCTGGTGAGAAAAAAAAGTTAATTGGGGATGGAGACTAACTCTACCAGACATTAAGGAATATATTAAAATCTCAAAAACAGAAAGTATAATACTAGTTCAAGTACTAATATGGACAGTGGAAAAGAAGACAAAGCTCAGAAATAGATACAATACATACAAGGAGTTGGCATATGATAAAAGTAGCCTCTCAAAGATAAACAACCCATTAAATAGTGGTGAGTAAGCTTGGTAGACATCCGGGGTAAGAATAAGCTGGGATGAGACAGATTTCAAACGAGCCAAATGTTTCAATGTGAAAAATGTAACCAAAGAAGCAATAAATGACTGAATGGACCCTAGGAAATCACTTCCCCATAGGTCCCAGGTTACTATGGAAATATGTGAGCCATAAATCTGAACAATATATGCAACTTTTAATTTTATAGTAGCCACTAAAATTTTCTTAGCCATTAAAAAAGGAATATAAAACAGGTGAAATTAATTTTAATGTTATTTAAGTCAATATACCTAAAATAATATCAACATATAATCAATATAAAAACTACGATTTTACATTCTTTATTAGAACTAAATCTTTTAAATTTAGTGTATACTTCACTGTCATAACACATCTCAATTCAGACCAGCCACATTTCAAGTGTTCAATAGCCACATGTAGCTTGCAGCTACCATAGAAATTGGCACAACCCTAAGAAATGCAGAATAAGCTCCACAGAGAAAGGGAGGAATAAAAATGCATTCTGTTTGAGAAACATACCCATTTCCTATATTAGAAGCTTCAGGTTCAAGTCTTGACTAAAATTTCCTAATGGGTAACTTGGGCAAATCACAACTCTCCTAAGCCTGATTTGTAAAAGGAGATTCTTCATGCCTACCTACCATTTCAGGTTGCAATGAGGATCAAATAGATCACACAGACGTAAGTAATTCATGAGGCACTTTATAAATAGTACCTAGCATTACCAGCAAAAAGCTCTGTCTCTATGATCACTGTTTCCAGAGGACACTAACCTCCTGTTTTGATTACTGTCACCCATCTATCCTCCACCCACAGACATGCAGGTTAAAATTCTGTAGCATACTGGTCCATACTCTAACCCTGGAAGACTGTTATTTTGATTTGTAAATTTGTGTTCATTGCCTCATTCTCTCTTTCAGTTGCCTCCAAATGGGGGGGAGGGAGAAGGGAGGGAGGTTTTGGTGATGGGAAGCAATAATCAGCTACAATGTATATCGACAAAATAAAATTTAAAAAAAATAAATAAATAAAATAAAATAAAATAAAATAAAAATTAAAAAAAAAAAAAAAAAAAAAAAAACCTACAACCCTTAACATGACAAGGAGAGGTTTTCCCCAGGTACCTCATACCCTTACACCCTGTTGGGCTCCATTTGGTTTGCAGCATCTACCCAATAGGATTCATCCTCTCAGGCCAGGAACTGGTTACAATGGAAGCCAGAAAAGGAAACGGAACTGAAATTCTGAGATGTTCCTCAGAGAGATTTAGGGAAATTGAAAATGGTTGAATACTAGAGATGAAATAATTTAAGGTAGAAGAAAAAGAATCAACAAGGAGTTTCTGATCAGGAAGTTGGATCCAGGCTTGTCACATTTCCAAGGTTGACTAACATCATACCAGAAGGTTAATATGCCATTCACATCTCTCCCTGTTCCCTAATTGGTAACTTCTGGCTGCCTGGTAAAAAGGAGGATGAATCAGAGGAACTCGTTATCTCCCCATAAAGCTTTCTTGATTGTTTAAACCAACAAAGCTGGCATTTTGATGCAAATTAGAAAGACAGGAATACTTAAATAAATACAGCCTTTCAGATTACGTTCAACCACCCTGAGCACCGGAACTAAAATAAAAGCCACCTAGATGCAGGTCATTTTGACAAGCAAGAATACCTGTGTAACTTCTGAGTGAAACAATCCTCTCATTTTCAGATAAAACAGAATATTCCTTTGTTGGCAGTAGAGTAGAACGAACATAAACCAGAAAACTTGGGTTTTTCTTTTTCCTACCATTTAAAAGTGTCACAAATAATTTAATCCTTCTCAGTACATTTCCACATACGTTAATTGAATATAATTATGCTCTGCTCATCCAATTGTTTTGCGAATATTCACTGCCACTTTACAAAGGTATTGCTGTTACATAGAATGGTTATGGGAGGCTAATATATTACTATTACAGGGATATCTGGCATGGACTACAAACAGACCACTCATGAGAAACTTTTAGAAGATACTGGCGCAGTTTTAGTACGAATGGGTTGTATTTATATATGCATATGATTTTATTATACAGTTGTATGCATGCTAGCACATTCAATGCCAAATCTCTAAATGTTTTCACGTTTAACCTTGATTTTCTAATGTGGTTTAGATATCTTTTTCTACACCAGGCTCATGATGCAATTAAGCTGAATATTCCTAAAGGTAGCTAATAGTAGAAACATGAACCATCCCTCTACTCTGTGCATGTATGAGCACAGAGGAGGTTGGTTCTATTAGCGCTAGGATACTGGACCTACCTCAAAGGTCCTGATGCAAAGAGAGTTGGAGAAAAGCCCAAGATCCACTGGACAAGAGTCACTTATAGAACTCAGGGAGCACAGTTAGGCAATAGCCACTTAGGTTTCCACATTTATTGCTTGAAAATGGATAAATTTTAATAGATAAGGGTCTATTAACTTGCACACAGATTTCTTCCTGGGTTAAACTTCTAGGAAGGACTTAGTACTTAAGTTTTCTGTGATAGGGGTCTTGTTTCCACTAAATCCTTAAGAATAATTTTAAGGACAGAAGAAAAGAATAATGGCATACTCAGTTTTGTGGTTATTTGTTGTAGAGTTGTATCCTTATGTTTCTCCAGAAAAGTTATAATTTCTTTCACTGTTCTCATTCACAGTAACTGAAGCATTCCCAGTATCTAGCTAGAGGAACATAAAATTATGAATATTATTAGTAGATTTACTCCTAAGAAGATGAAAACATAAAACAGAACAAAGAGAAAAAAAGACAATCTTAAGGCCACAGATAACTGACCACATCTAAGTCAGAATTCCTTAAGGGAAGTGAAAAATGCAGTGGAAGCTCATTGTTTCTTTTATTCTCTACTTTTTCTCCTCCTCAGTTAGAAGATATGCAATTTGATTGATGGTATTTTTTCCACATTGGTGACATTTTAAATGGAAACCAAGATTTTGGGGGGTTGGTTGTAATAACTCGATGAAATCTTTTACATGTGCCAAAATGTTTCATTAATGTAAGTCAGCCAAATAATCTTCCCTTGTAAAAACATTTCTTTTTAAAAAATGCTTTCTGAACTGTTAAAAAATTAGAGTACTCAGAGTTTAGCTACAAATATATGGGTTATACTTACTGATATTTTATCCCTACTTCCTCAAAGAAAACAGTAAAGATGATGTGATTTTGATGAAGGTGAATATGAAGTTCTCAAACTTTTTGTGTCAAATAATTAGTATTTTTAAATTCAGATGGCTATCAGTAATCTGGAGTTCAACCAAGTTGATGGATTTCACATTCAAAAAACTGCTTGTCCTTGTTAGGAGCCAGGTGGTTTCTGCCTTTACGTTTGTTGTACTTATGTACTGTTGGCCAATAACCAGGATGGATTCTCTTTTACTGTGCATATTGGTTTTCCTAGTTGAATTGAAAAACTAGTTCATGTATGGCCTGTTTGATTAGTGTTAACAGTAAAAATGTGTGGTATTTAAAAGTAGGAAAACTGCCTTACATTCAAAAGAAAATTACATATTTAACATTAAAGCAGAAAAGTATACTGATTCACTAGAGGTGAAAAATGGGGGAACCTTAACTAAATTACAGGGAAATTTCTGTAACAGATTGACTAGTAATGCTGATTTAATAACGATTTCCTGTCATGAACTATATCTATCATATACCACCTCTCTGACATGACATTGTATTTAATGTTTTTGAGAGCCATGTTTTAATCAGATTAAACTCAAGGAAACTGATAGGTATCTGTTTGGCTCTTAGCTTTAGCTTCTGTTTCTTATTTAGTCACAAGACTATTAATGCTGTAATCTTTATAAACACATTTTCTGGTATTGCAACAGGAGTGAAGCTTATGTTGTGAGGTCAGAAAAATGTTTGCCAGTGGTTTTCATGATCTATGCACAGAGTACATTACAGAAATGTTTAATAAATTAAAGACAACTAATGGAAAAAGTGTTCCTTTCACCCATGGGATTAAGCATCTAAAAATACAACTTATTTTTAGATTTAAAAAATAGTTTCTTAGGAACTAAGTAACTAAGAAGAATGTTCAAAGAAAAGTTGGTACAATGTTATTCATTTTTCAAATGTATTTATATAAAACTAAACTCTCTAATAATAAGCTCGATGTGTTTAATTTACCTACAAGCAATAATAATTTTAATAACCTAAATAACATCTTTGACATTACTTAGATGCAACATCCCAATATCCTCAGTGAACATATCAAGTTGAATACTTGAAAGAGCTCTGGAGGGTAAATTTTTCCACCTTCAAATTCAGACTCTGAAAAAAAGTGCTCCCTATTCCAAGACTTCCAATGGTAAATCATCTACTGACTACCCAAAGTGCCAAAAGGAACATTCTTAGATAAGGGTTAAGTCATATATTAAAGTTAGATTAGTGTTAAAAGTGGAAATTAGCAGTGAAAGTATAAAAGAGAATTTAAAAGGAAGTAAAGACTGACCTTTAACATTTCAGTCCTCGTCACATGAGAAATGTTCTCAGGCTTAAATGACTACATAATACATACAACATGCAAAACCACTTTAGTACAGATACAATACATATTTTCTCATCCATTTAAGTTGTCTACCTTTTCTTAATATAGATAAATTATACAATGATTTCCTTAGGAAGTACCTGTGGCTTTAAAGCTTCCTCTGTAGAATATCTATACAATGCTGTAGGGCATGCATAATAGGCACTGATTAGCTGGTAGGATGTAATCAAGTGGACCGGTACTAAACTAAAAACTATTCAGTAGCATCCACAGCAAGTTATCAGGTACATTTTAATAAAGTACACATTACATGGGAAAAGAGAATATTCTTCAATTGTCTATATACAAAAATAGAAAATATTTGAAATTATTATTAATCAATAGTTAGGCTTTCTACTGAAGTTTTTCTTGTAGGCATTATAACACCATATCTGAGTCTAAGAAGTCTAAGAAAAATTAAAGTCACTGTTAATAGAGAGATTCATTTTAATATTTATGTGCTTTTATATAGTCTACATACCTTTTGCTTCATATTGATAAAATATTTTATTAACAATTTAGAGGTTGGGTTGCAGGTGAGCAGAATAAATATACTATGTTTATAAGCATGAGACATACTTTTAAAACAACTTTTTAAAATTTCACTGGATCTTTCAACATTTGTTTGAAATCCTTACAAGATATTCATCTATTTGTGGCATCATATAGGTCTGTCTCCCCATCTGTCTATGTTTTTCACAAAGACTAGTATCTGGTACATGTTTTTTTTTGCCTTCCCCACTTTAGTAGCTATTCATTGGCCCACTACTATGCCATTTCTGTAATGCTTGTCCAACAGCTCTTATCGATCATTTTTTAATAAAATACAAGCTTTCTTTTACAGAACAAGGGAACAAGTAATCAATGTATTTAATTTTAACTAAATTTCATTCTGTATGGTTAGAAAATTAATGTCATCAAAATCTATTATTGTCACAATAAATAATTACATTGGCAGTATGATATAATACTAAAATCTAAAAGACTGAATTTTCTACGAGTAACATATATATGGTTATGCATGTTAGCCTTTAACCTTATCTTCCCAAAACTGATCTCCTTACATAACACAGCCAGATTTGTTAAGGAATTCACATCTTGCATGTGTGGACATCTTGAAGAATCCTTTTCTGAACAGCATATCCTGACAACACCTCCCCATCCCCAAATGACTTGGTAGCCTGACTCCAGCACAAGCTCATCTGGTTTGACTAAAATCATTGCATTATTTGGCAGTGGTTTCTTCGTACGTGGCTCTTGGAGCTCATTGAAGCTCAAACAGTACAGGAAATGCAAATCATGCAAACCACCCTCATGATGGCGACGTACAGTGGCGTGATTGAGCGGCAGTACGCACGGCTCGTGGGCTGACCACATGAAAGGAGCCATTTCAAGACCAGATGAGCGAAAGCTGGGATAAGTTAGAGAGTATGTGTGAGCTTCAAAGCTGGGAGAATAGCATCCTTATTTAAAATAGAAGACTTTTTTTTATTATTATTGTTTTTTATTAATAACACCTGCCCAAGTTCTTTACATTGAAGGAAGTATATGGAAGTAGAATAAGTTAAACATACACTACACTGAAGATAAGTGGGCCAATCTTTCTTTTTTTAATACCCAGGTATGGTAGAAGAGTGAAGTGCTCTCCACCTATTTTTTTCACAAGATTTTCTACAAGTGTTAACAATTATTGGAAATATTTTCTTTCAGTAAGCTTTAAAAAAAAAATCTAGCAATGTGCTACATTATTTGCTCATAATTCCTAAATTGTCGGTTTCATTGCCACATGTTAATAAAATTAGTTCCTCCAACAAAAAATAAGGAGTTATAATGCTTAGGAATTCTTCAACAAAAGCCTTAGAAGCAATACGGAATTTGCTATTAAAAGAATATTTGAACAAGGCTAACACAGTAACTAGAACAAAAAGTGGAAATTTTTCTTTTTTGGAAATTATTATTTGTTAGATGTTTCTGATTTACCACCAACTAAAGACAATGTAACTATTAAGGTAATAAATGTAGTAATGTAAAATTATTAAAAGAAACAATCAATTTTACATGCTTGCTTGAAAGCATCAGAAATTCCACTACAGCACTGGCTCCCTTAGCCCCTTATTTCTATAGTTAGAAGCTTAAAGGAGTGAATGAAGAAATTAGAAATTTAAATAAAGTGGGGAAAAGGCTAATGCTTTTGGTCTAGGAATAGGAGAACTTGACCACGAGTAGCCACATGATACTGGACTAATTACTCTCTGAAACTTAGCTTTCTCATCTGTAATAAACTTAGCTTTCTAATCTATAAGAAAGATGCTATTACCACCTTTCCTGAACTCTTCATAGTTTTATCTGAAAGATCAAATGACATAGTATTTGAGAAAATTATACAATGCTATACAAATGTGAAGAAATACTGTACCACTATGAGGCACTTAGGCTGTACCAGGCACTATGTTAGGCTCCTTACATACATTATCTCGTTTGGTTTAATTTCATCTTCACAATAACACTGTAAGGTAGGTGGGTATTATTAGTACCACTTTAAGGAAAAAAAAAAAACTGAGGCTCAGAAAAGTTAAGCAATTTCCTCCAAACCTTATGACAATGTTGAGGGTAAGCACATTAGGCCATATATGGATCTGTGTCCATATGTTTCATAATCATCCACTTGGGGTCTGCATAACTCTTGACTGGTTGTCGTTTTAAGAGGAATTCAATTCTAACCCCTACAAAGTAGAATTAAATAATATAGAAGTTGTCTTAACTTTTCCATTGGACACACCAGCTAGAAAGTTTAGATACTTGTTATCTTGAATTGCCCCATATTAATCCATCATGTCCACTTCTTCCTTAATATAGGAAACGAATTACCCTAAATATAGGAAAAGGCTACTCTGTCTGACAACTAGAAGGAGTGCTAATAATCATAATCTCCTTTGAAGCCCCCAGACCAACTGCCTTGAAATTTTAAACATTGGTTGATGTTAAGAATTTCTGACTGGAGGCAACAGGAAGAGGCAGGTTTAAACACTATCTGATTGGCAACTGTCTTCCTTTCCAAGCCAAGGAAAGCTACTTGTATGTACAGACACTAACAAGTAAGAGTTAATTATTTGTTCTGTGTTTGTTTTGTTTTTAGATATCTTATAAAAGCCTGGGGGAGAACAGAAGTTAGACTATTTTGAAACAAAACAAAACAAAAACCTATGAGCTGATAATTATCATATTTATCAAAAGGGAAGGCTATAGATGTAAGAAAGAGAGTTTGTAGACAAGAATATACACTTATACACAAATGGTAGGCAGGTAGAGCAAACTGGTAGATGAAGAAAAGTACATGTAAAGCTACCCAAAGGAAGTATTCAGATCAGTTGAGACATGATGTTCATTCACAGCTAGAAAATCCATCAAGTAGCTGAAGCCATGACAAAGCCCAGTAGAGCATGAGTCAATACAGCCAGGAGGAATACTAAATTACTCCTTCTGCCCTCATCTCTTGGAAGGCTTCAAGGATCCTACCAGAGACAAAGAACCTTAATCCATCTATAGAAAGTTGTAGGTACAAATATTATGTTGTAATCTGAATTTTAATCAGAAATTTAAAAACCATCATACATCATGTCCTGTTTTATAAGGAAACAGATATAAAACTCAGGCACTGAGGAGCCACAGGTTCAAGGATCTCAGAGGTTATGACTGCAAAGGGTAGGAGTGCCTCCTTGTAAAATAAATTTAAAGTTACATTTTAAGGAAGAAGCAATGATGCAAACTGAGTCCAGAAATAAAGTGTGCAAACAAACAGTTTTCAAAAAAATCTGAAATTTCCAGGTGTGGATTTGTGTGGGTTTTGTTTTTGTTTTGTTTTGAGTGAAGAAGGTAGAGTTCATTCCTTTTCAAATTCTCCATGAGAATTCCTAACAATCCCACTGTGAGACTTTCTAATTGGAAAACAAAGTTGAATCTGCTTTTCTTGAGCTTATTTTTCTGCATTTCCAATGGCAAGAGAACAATATTTCTGATTAATTTAATCATTCCCTGCCTTTGAATTTAAATTATTTTAAATTCTTTTAGTATTTATTTTTTAGCCTGTTATTGATTTTCATAAGTGTCCTCTAGGTGCTATCAAATTTGCCACATTAGATTCATGTTATAGAATTCAAAACTTAACACTCAGGACCCACCCAGAAATATCACCACCTACCTCTGGTTTTCGACAACTCACTTAACCTTTTCAGACCTCCCTTTCCTCAGCTATAAAATGACAGCAGTTTGATTAGAAGAACTCCAGAGTCCTATGTTAATGTCTGTCATTTCATCTCAAGTTCAGGTACTAATATCTAAAGATGCTTATTAATGAGAAAAAACAAAGTGATATCTCAGAAAACATTCTATAATAGGAGAAAACTAACTGACATTTATTTCATATCACTCTTTGGACAACTACCTATGTTATTATAGTCAAGTCATTGATACCTTTTTGCTGCCTTATCAATAACCTGAAGATAAAACATCACACTTCCACTTGAAGGGAATGGGCTATATGATTTTTTTTTACAGTTTCCTTTGGTTCTAGAACTAATGACTATATTACAGCTTATTTTAAGTAATTACATCATGGTACCAGATATGGTCCTCTATTTAACAACAACAACAACAACTGAAGGCCTTGAAATTAACATATTATCCACTAAATTGTAGGATGATGCAGGAGGTTGAAATGTGTACTCCCCAAAAATACATTCAAGTCCTAATCCCTAGTACCTGTCAATGTGGCCTTATTTGGAAATACAGTCTTTGCAGACATAATCAAGTTAAGATGAGGTCATACTACGTTAGTGTGGGCTCTAAATCCAATTACTTTGGTCCTTATAAAAAGAGGAAAGAATATAAAGAGAACACATACAAGGAACAAGGTCATGTGACAACAAAGGCAGAGATTGAAGTGATGCAGCTACAAGCCAAAGAATGTCGAGGATTGCAGGGAGCCACCACAAGCTAGAAAAAGGAGAGGAAGGATTTCTTCCCTACAGCCTTCAGAGGGAGCATGGCCCTACTGACACTTGATTTTAAACTTCTAGTCTCCAGAACTGTGAGAATAAATTCTGCTGTTAGAGCACCCTTAGGAAACTAATACAGATGGTCACATCAGTACAACAAGAGAGAGCCAGGCAAATAAAAAGTTATTAAAAAATTCGAAGAAATATGTTGTCTTAGTGAAATCAAAAACTTTCAGAGCCCCTATATTTTTTTAAAATTTAAGCTCTTGTGACATTGAAAAGTAGTGCTTTTGAACAGAATAAACCACAGGCTACTACCGTAACCACCTACAACTAATTTGCTATTTTAAAATAGATAAACCAATAGACTTCTGAATATGTCAGTTTCGTTTCCTATAAAGTGAGATGTGACATACTAATCTACCAGGCAAGAGTGCAAAGAAAAGTAATGACCTTATGCTAAGTCCTTTTACAAATGGTAAATACAATAACTATGCATATGTATAAAGATAGATAGAAATGGATAGGTAGGTGGATGGATGTGTTAGGGATAGGTTAGTTGTGGACAGGAACTGAGAGTTATAAACTTTCTGACACTGTAAGGAATCTTGTCTCTGTCCCACCTATAGACCAAAGCATAATCAACTACTACACAAATAAATTTCATCTGAATATTTAAATAATTCAAATAGTGAAAAGAATAATAAGTATAAAATAGCAGCATTCCTGAAAAAAATATTTTTGCACTCTGATTTTAAGAAAATACAAACTATTTACACAAAACAACAATCTATCCAATTAGTATTTTCTTTAATTAGTAAGAACATTTTACCTCTTCAATAAGCTTTTATGTGGACAGAATGTTTCATACTACTATAAATATCCCTTAAAAGTAACAAAACAAAAGGAAAGGAAATACTCCGTAAGTGAAACAAAGCTAATAGAATTAGAGTTATATTTATACTTACAATCTAGAACTGGGAAGATAAAATATCATAATAATACCATTATTTGTACTAAGCCCAGATAGTATACCTAAGATCAATATTCTTAACCCTAGTTGAACATTAGAAAGACTTGTAGGATATTTAAATATAAATACTGATGCCCAGGGCCCACCTACAGGCAGTGCTGTCCCATGTGGCAGCACATAGGCTTTGTTCTGCACCACTCAGCGAGCACCATTCACACAAGGCAATGCAATCTTTAATATGGAGGAATAAAAACCAAGTGAATACAAAGCATTAAAGATACTAAGTGAGCCACTAAATCAACATCGATTAATCATTTCTCAAAGTAGAAGCTCCATACCTCAACTCTGTGAGCAAAAGTAAGCTTTTATTGAGCAACCATTGCCAGCACAGCAGTATGTGCACGCTCTGGACTCTGGGAGACTGCCTTCTCTTTTCTTCATTACATAATAGGGTCCTGTTATTTATTTCATATTTTAGAGTAAATACAGTATTTTAAGATTAAATGCATTTCATGATATTAAGGAATTACTTGGGGTTTTATCAGAGTGATAATGGTATTACAGTTACATTTTATTTTTTAAGAAATTTTATCTTTTAGAGATACACAATGCAATATACAGAGCTACAAATGGAATGTCTGTAATTTGCTTCAATATAACCCAGGCAGAGTTTAGACAGAACAAAATTGGCTATTTATTTAGAATTGTCAACATAGGTTCATTAACTGTTCCCTTTACTTTGTATATGTTTAAAATTTTCCAAAATGTGCTCACTCCTTCAGATCAAAAACCGAAAACTCAATGTGCCTACAATAAGCAAGTTATCTTGACCAAAATAAAGAATATACTTACAATGGACAGAACTATTCCAATGAAAGGACCAATGTGGGCATGCTTTAACCATACAGACAAGAATTTACTTGTTAGAAAAATAAAATAACTGTCAGTTATGGAAATATTTTGATAACTGAATCAAGGTGGTGCCTAAGATGCTTTTTTACTCAAAAATTGCTGAGGGATAGCTTGAAGCACAGGGGACGGCTGAAGCAAAGGAATCAAAGAAGTGCCTTTTATAACACAACAAACATAATATGGATAAAATCATCATATCCAAAAAGTAAACATTCTAGGGACTTTATCTTAGCTGGGGTAATACAATAAGCCACTAATAATCACTGATGCCTTAATAAGAATTAGGTCAAATTGATATCATTTCCAGGAAATAGACAATGATAAAAGTAGAGTTTTTAGTGATGTGGAAGGAATGTGGTAAATAACTAAAATACAAACAAAAAGAGTCAGGAGGACACCCTTCTAAGAGATGGTTGAAAATGTTCAAAAGCGCTTTAAAGGTCAAGCAACACAACATAAATGAACAATTATTTCTACAAAGTAGACGATGTAAATTGGCATCATTGGCAAGTCAACAGGTAAAACCCCAGTTAATAAACCACTAGTGTTCCTCCACTGTTCTCTTTTCTCAGCAAAATCTTTACACTTCCAGAAAGGTCCTGGGTGTTAACACCTTACAGGAATTTCATGTTGAATGAAAACACTGTTCTCATTGTACTTATATTCCCCAAACTACAGTTGTTCTGCCAGTGAACTAGCAAATATTAACAGTTTTGTGCATATTGCCACTGCACCATAAAAAATGAAAAGTCTCAGTATTTCTGTCTTATAGCTCCTATTTACAACTTTAAGTTCTGCCTGATGTGCTTTTAATTCATTACAGCTATATCTTCTGCCACTTGAAAAACAATCCAAAAGAGAAAAGTGAAAACCACTAAAATAGCCACCTTCTTCACTGCACTGAACAGGTAACACACGACAAGCAAGAAATATTTCTACTAAAGTAAAGCTTAATATTTATGTAAATATTTTTTTTAAAAAATGTCTTGAGCAGTTACAATATGCAGGCAGGGCTCTGCAAGATAAGGAAAATAGAAAGTGTAGAACCTTGTAAAGCAATCACTAAATAATAAATCTTAAGTGCTAGAAAATCAGCTGTCGTTTTTTGACGTATCTCTTCCCTGTATATAAACACAATTGTAATATTGCATACAGCAAAAAGTATATGTCTTATGAATTTTATTGATATTTCTTAATATCATCATTATTTATTCATTCATCCAACAAATATTTACTGAGTATTAAGAATTAGACCCTGAAAGTAATGGTAAAAAGCATTGCCTCCACCCTCAGGTAACTTAGAAATAATGCTCCTGGGCAAATCAAAGATGATCTTCGCTTACAAAAGTTCAAGAAAAGGGCAATACTAAATATCATAAGACACAAAATAACCAAAAAGTATACTTTTTTTTTTTCCTTAATTTTATTTTGTCGATATACAATGTGGTTGATTATTGTGGCCCGTTACCGAAACCCCCCTCCCTCCTCCCTCTCCCCCCTCCCACCCAACAATGTCCTTTCTGTTTGCTTGTCGTATCAACTTCAAGGAATTGTAGTTGTTATGTCTTCTTCCCCCCCCCCCAGTTTTTGTGTGTGTGTGTGTGAATTTATTTATTTATTTCTAGCTCCCACCAATAAGTGAGAACATGTGGTATTTCTCTTTCTGTGCCTGACTTGTTTCACTTAATATAATTCTCTCGAGGTCCATCCATGTTGTTGCAAATGGCAGTATTTCATTCGTTTTTATAGCTGAGTAGTATTCCATTGTGTAGATGTACCACATTTTCTGTATCCACTCATCTGATGATGGACATTTGGGCTGGTTCCAACTCTTGGCTACTGTAAAGAGTGCTGCAATGAACATTGTGGAACAGGTATACCTTCGACTTGATGATTTCCATTCCTCTGGGTATATTCCCAGCAGTGGGATAGCTGGGTCATATGGTAGATCCATCTGCAATTGTTTGAGGAACCTCCACACCATTTTCCATAGAGGCTGCACCATTTTGCAGTCCCACCAACAATGTATGAGAGTTCCTTTTTCTCCACAACCTCTCCAGCATTTATCATTCAGAGTCTTTTGGATTTTAGCCATCCTAACTGGGGTGAGATGGTATCTCAGTGTAGTTTTGATTTGCATTTCCCGGATGCTGAGTGATATTGAGCATTTTTTCATATGTCTGAACTTCAGTTGCTCAAGAATCCATGAGTTAATTATCTGTTGCTTTATAACTTTTTCTCTTTTTCCATGCATCCACTCACAGACTGACCACTCACTTATCATTACTAGTACTGTTCAAGAATATTGTAATAGGTAATACTGCTTTGCAATGACAAAAAGTAAACCATTACTAATAGCTATTTAGTGAACTGCTCTCATAAAATACTTGAAATAAAGGGTGAAAGAAAAGAAAGAAAAGGGGATTTAGAATGATATGGGAGGGGGAGCAGGATTGTGAGGAGTTAGGGGTGTTCATCTTAGGTTAATTCTTAGCAGTTATAAGGAAGAATTAGTGTCTAACAAAAGGAAGGAGGTCAAATAAGTAGGTTAGCTATCACCCTCTGAAAGAAGTTGGTCAAACATACTTCTCAAACTCTCCCACAGTGTATTTTACTTTCAGCCTCAATGAGCAAAGGTAAAAATGAGTTCAGAGATTTTTGAAAGAAAAATTTTTAAAAGTCTTTCTACAGAAAAAAAATGCGAAACTCATATACATAAGGTCTCTTAAAAATTTTTATCTGCTAATGCAACACTTTCAGTATACTTACAATAGGTTTTAAAGATATATTCAAGCTAAATAATCTTCACTAATAGAATGGCCAGTGACACAGCAGACCTGAAATGGCCAATTTCTATTCTGTTCACAATTTCTATTGTGAACAAGAGCAGAAACTTTTATTATGTTTACTAAAATTCATATCAATTTCAAGAATATATATTAGAACATTTATTTCCATTTATCTAATATTTTTGGCAGCTATGACGTTCAGATGTTATTCTTTTATTAAAATTAATGTGAGAAATCTCTTCATGTGCAGACATTCACATAATTCTTTTCCTTGGGGCTTAAGCAAAGAAACGATGCTATATATGTGAAATAGGTACTTTGTGTTAGAAAGTTAGTCATTCTCACAAAAAAAAACCAGGGGGGGGGGAGAGAAGATATAACAACCACAATTACTTGAAGTTGATACGACAAGCAAAAAGAGGGGACATTGGTGGGTGGGGAGGTTTTTGTGATGGGCAACAATAATCAGACACAATGTATATCGACAAAATAAAATTAAAAAATAAATAAATAGATAGATAGATAGATAGATAGATAGATAGATAGATAGATAGATAAATAAAAAGAAAGTTAGTCATTCTACCACAGGTATGAAACACTACTTTTCCTTAAAAAGGCAATAGACAC
Organism: Cynocephalus volans; assembly: GCF_027409185.1. NCBI lineage: Eukaryota > Metazoa > Chordata > Mammalia > Dermoptera > Cynocephalidae > Cynocephalus > Cynocephalus volans. The sequence goes on from NC_084460.1 coordinate 214,431,945, forward strand.
CATCAAACCTCAGATCCATGAGACAACTGCACCTTTTTTTTTGGTCTCTAAGAGTTCTTTAATCTTTACTAGATAAGGGTACAATTCAACAACTTTTCATACAGAGAATTCTTTCACACATTTTCAAATCAAGTCCCTAGTAGCAAAGCATCTTACAAAATTAAGAGTAGAGGGATTATGCAAATATTAGTTGAAGAAAGTAAATCAATAGTGAAGTATTCTTAATTTACTTTTCTAATTACAGAAACATAAACATGACCAGTTTTGTAATTCATCATTACTACCCACTATAATATTTAATTGATTGCTACTTAGCTACAATTCAAAGTTGATACCAGAACTAATAAGTTAAAGAGAGAACAAGAATCTACAAATAATATCTCCTCTATCATTACTTCCCACTTTCTCACAGTAACTCTCAAAATACCTGTAACTGAAGAATAAATGCAGCAGTACATTATGGCTTTGGACCAAACATTCTTTAAACACTATGTTTTTATTAAAGTATTAACATGTCATATCTCCTACTTGCACTTTAAAATAGATAAAGGCTAGAGAGTAAATAATTTAAACAAAAAAACCTCAGTGTAAATCAGTCACTTAGAACAGTATAAATAACTAAAACTGTTCAAATTTTACAATAATATTTTGCACCTCCACTTACAAAATATTCTTAAAAGATTATCTCATTTGATCCTCACAACAAATAGTGAAGATAAAAGGGAAGAGTATTATTTTTATTTTCATCATTTTGCAGACAAAAATACAGAATGAAAGTGATTAGCCCTTATATAAGTGAGTGGCTGAACTGGGCTTTGTATTCAGCTCCTCTGACTTCTAGTCCAGTGCTCTTTCCTAGTCCCTTAGGGCTCCTATGTAATAGCATATTTAATAGGTAAAAGAGAGAACATCAAAACTCGTCATATGTTCCTAGGAATGCCCAAACATTAAAGGAATTCATAGTATGTGGGCTAATATTTGTAAATTAGGCTTAGTCAGTATCTGTATGTCTAATCTGTGGTTTGGAGTTGTGAACAAATACATTAGTCAATAAGACAAAATCAGTGAGAAAATTGACACTCCAGGTCTATGAAAAATAGAAGTCATTCTTGGTTTGAGGTACTTATCAGCTAAAAAAAAAAAAAAAAAATGACAGACAAATAGAAAAGTAAAACAGAAAAGTAGGTAAATGATGAACACAAACCGAATATCTAAAAAAACAAATGTGGAAATAATGATTCAGGTGGCACCATTTCATTATACTCTATTAGAAAGAAACCTTCAGGTGACTCACACAGATAAATTCAAAGAGAAGGGATTTCCCCACCACCACCTACCCACATTTTAGAATGTAAAACAAAAGTATCAAACAAACCCAGTTTCTAACATATTATACTTCAGAGATTTCCTACAATTGTTCTAAAATATAAGACATAGCAAGTTGGTAACTATTCGTCTATCTAAAGCCTAAATCCTTAGACAAATAACAAAAATGTTACCTTTTTTCTGTAAAACAGGTCATAATAGAATGTAAATATCATGAATTCTCCAAGTTTTGACAATCAATAACTGAAGGGTTTATCATCAAAAATCACAGTATTCAGTAGAAATCCTAGAACATAATAGCTGAGAAACACTGACAATGCAAATTCCTTAGTTTCTGGGGCCAGAGATGGCTGAAAGATGCAATAGCAAAAAAGAAAGTCCTATTCACCAAAACTTTCTTTTTCTATAATTCTAAGAGGCTGATATTCAGCACAACTCCTCTCAGACTTAGACATCTAATTAGGAACTACATTTTTAATACTGGCTAAAAGATGTAAAACATATGCATGCTGAACACATTAAAGAATAAAGTTTTCTGGGAGCTTTTTTCCCAAGGAAAAAATGAAAACTAAACACTGTTCAAGTGGATCACTACCACCTGACAGCATTTTATCTAAAATAAAACTCATTGAAAGAAGACATATATTAACATCATGTTTCCCAAAGCCCGGATGTTTTTCAGGTAGTTCAATTCTAAAATTGCCACTATTTCTAAAGCATATGTGTAGGTATGCATGACTTCTTTTTCTATTCCCAGTTCTAAATACCAAAATCAGACAAAGAAAATAGTTACTTACACAAACTCTACTTACATATTAAACAGTACTCAAATTTCAGAGCAAACAAGACCTCAATTCTTAACCTCTGCTCTTATTTTTCAAAAAATACTGGAAATAAAATATGAATGTCACTAAATATCTTTGAAGAAATAGAAAAAATAAGAATACTGCTATTAAAATGATTTCATAGTCCTACCAAACACTCTTTATAAACTTAAAAGTTATAATCTCTTCATTCTCACCAATTATGATGAAATAGTAAGTCACAGATTCCTAAACCTTTGCAATAATGGCATAGAGCTATTGCTTGGTTTCCTAGTGGCAAGTTTCTAACAAAATACTATAGAAAATATTTTTCAATAAAAGTGGGTTATTTTTTGTGTGTGTTTTAAAAAGTAAAAAATTCCCTTTGAGAAAGTTGATGACACTCAGCAATGTCACAAAATGAAGGCTAAGAATCATTACATATTAAACAAGAAACTACATAATACAACTGCTACACATACACACACACAATCTACGAATAATATATGCTTTGAATTATACTGGATTTCATTAAAAATTTTTTTGTTGTATTTAAATTTATCATAGACAAAAGAAAACAAAAAAATGACAAAAACTAATTCACACTGTTAGCTACTTTCATTTTCTAAAAATCTTGGAAACCACCAAAACAGTTTTTATACAAATAAATATCTGTGTCAATATTAGATACTAAGAGAAACTATGGGCTAAAATCCCCCATCCCCCACATTTTAGATCTACTACTATAGCGACAGACAGATTACCAAGTGTGGGAGATTTTCCTGGAAACATATTAGTACATGACTGCTTTAGAAATGCTGACTCAGGTGAACACTGACCAAATAGTACCAAAAAAATAAAAATAAAAATAGATCTAAATCCAAGAGAAGTAATTCAGTTCCTAAAGCATACTGCCTTATTCACCTTTTTATCCATTTGTGCCTGGCACACAGTGTGTGTCCATCAAACACAGATCACTGAGGAAGTAACTGGCTTTTCTGAACTAGATACCAAGTACTGTGGCAACCACAAGCTTTACTCATTCATTTTTGCTTTTATTTTGGGATCTAGCATAAATATATGAACTCTACAAATGTACTTAATACCTGACCCAACTTTTTTTTTTTTTTTTTTTGGTGTGGGTAGGGAGGAGATAAGTTTGAGAAATTAATATCAGATAACAAATCACTTATTGATTGTGAGTGTGTGTATGTAACATTTTATTTAAGTGAGAGAAAGAAGCCAGCATTACATTAAATTTTTAAAGAAAATGAAGTTTTACTCCATTTAAGTACATGGGGTAACTTAAAATACTGCCAAAGCAAACTTACAGAGCCAATGCAATGAGTAAATATGAATGATTTACAATTAGCATTATCTATTTTTTAAAATAATCATAACCACTACAACCCCGGTGATTTTGAATAAATTAATTTATAACCCAAATTTTTTTCTCATAGACAGGACAAAAAAATTTCAATTCAGCTCCTAGACAAATTTAATAACTAGTGAAATGTAAACACAAATTTCATTCATACTGCTAGTTATTTCCTACTTTCCATTCCTACTGTCATAGTTCTCATTCAGAATCTCAGTATTTCTCCATTAGATGTTTAGAATCAAATGGCCACCTCTACCCTTATCAATGGTCTCCATCCCATATTGCCGTAATGATTATCCTATTGAGTTTTCCTTACCTCACTCCTGTTTGACTATAATATTCACCACGTTTTTGCCTGCAAAACATCATTTCCCCTCCCTTAAATACCAGTAATGTAATTTTCTTTTTGCTCTCCTTCACTCATTTCATGTGGTTTGGATGGGGTTAACCGCACTTCTTGATTCCAAGCTAGTGATATAACCCAGGGCTGGCCAATCATGATTTTAGATCCTTTTTGACACAGTAACAAGTTCAGAGGCCACATGATGCAAAAAACCCAAAACACACACACACACACACACACAAAACAGTCTACTTAGTCCATCTTGGGACTTTTGTTAGAACTACTGAGATAGAGGTACTCTCTTTCTGATAAGGTAACTAAGCTGGTAGAATATAAGGTTAGCCTTAAGACTGATCCATATGGAGAAGTCAAAATAGAGGAAAGCAGAGTCAAGAAAGCAGGAGACCTAATTGTTGCATCCAGCTTTTGCCCATGGTCAGCCACCGTGGGACTTCTAGTTATATGACCTAACATATTTTTCTTTACGTTTATGTGATTTTTAATTGGGTTTCTATCACATGCAACTAAACGAGTCCTGAGTAATAGACCCTTCCAAGGATACCCATCACCTAAAGCGAAAGCTCCCCAAATACTTAACCTTGAATTCAAGAATGCACATGAACTAGAGCAAATCTGCCTACCACTCCAATCTGATCTCCCCACAACTCATCCTAATTCAGAATATGTTCATGCTAAACCAACCTTTTAGAGTTTTCTAAACATTTCCCTATTTTTCCCGTACTATAAACCCTCTCCTCTGTCTTTAATGAATACTGTCCTGGCTATATAGCATGGATTATTCTGTGTGAGTTCTACAGTAATACCATGAGACTTGGGCATACATGTCCCATATTCCATGCCCTATGGAGACAACTAACATGAAAGTCAAATATGTTCTCTTTGAAAAGGTATATAATCATGAAATTCTGGGGCCATAGCAGGAGATCTGAACAAAGAAGAATTCATACCACAGTGACTACAAAGATAGAAGTACTGTTAGAAAGAATTATTCCTCAAAATTCTCTAATGCTAAAAATAAACATTAAATATTAATTTTTTAAAAAGTCAACAATATGCATAAAAAGACTAGGAAAACACTCCTGAATTAAACGAAGTGGCGGTTCATAACAAAGTTAAATGACAGGATAAATTTGTCCCTTGTGTGAGAATTCCTTAAATCTTGATCTTGATTTTAATTCCTTGTTCATGACATTGTAGATCTCAAGGATAGATGAAACCATAAACCTTCAAGTTATAGACTATAAAAAAAAGTCTCTAAGGTTAAAAAGCGATTTTTTCAGACTAAACAATTAATTAACAGCACAGCTAGAATTAGAACCCAGAATTGCTGATTTCCCTGCTATACATTTTTGTTTCTTCCAAACACAAATGATTATTATTCTTTTAGTAAACTATTTTACGTACATATACAATTAAAAATATTTTATTAAAGATTACCTGGAGATTCATTTTTGAACAGATTCTAAGCCATAGGCTACAGACAAAAAGGCCTAAACGAATCAGTTAAGTAACATAAATGTGAGAAGTACATTGGTATAAAACAATGGTGATGAGTAGTATTTATGACCAATATGCAGAATGTCTACCTGTCTAAAATTATTAAAACTAAAAAAGGTTTAAACAATTGTGGGCCAAGCAAAATATCTCTTTGGGCCAAATTCTAATTTCTCATTTCTCCTAATTAGTTTCTGCACCATAAATTAAAAGTCCACTGTTCATGGGTAACCACCAGCGGTGGTTAAAACTAAAAATCCTTCAAATACAATCATAAGAAATTTTACAAAATATCACAGGCATATTCTAGAGTTTATAAAGTTTCCTGAACTAAGAAACATTTTTTTTTCCTAGAAACACTTTTATACAGGGTAAATTCCAGAAACTTATATTTTTTTATCAAAATTTACATAATGGATGATGGCTGCTTTCATTGTATGATTAATATAAACCAAAAAACAAGTGACTAAATGTATATGGAATTCCTTAGTTTAACGTAATAAAACTGAGAAACACAGGCCCTTAAATGTCACTAAGCAGTATCTATGAAGAAGGGATGATATCCCTAGACACAGGATACTGGTATTTCCAACAGCAGAAAAAAATAAACAAATTAGCAAAGCCAACTGCAACCATATTTTCTTTGCATTTTCAAACCCCACTAAATCATTCGTGCAGCCGTATTTACTAAGTATCTACTATCTGCTAGGCAGCATACTGGGTACTGGGAATAAAATGGTAAATAAGACAGACACGCTTAGAATAAAATGGAAAGAAAAAAATCAACCAACCAAACAAAATAATTACAAGTTATATAAAATGTTATTACGGAGGGAAAGAAAAAAAGGTGCTGAAACAGGAGGGCTTATTTTAGATAGAGTGCTCAGAGACGGTCTGTGTGAGGTGAAATTTTAGCTGAGACTTAAAGGATGGGAAAGAGAAAGCAATGAAGAACAAAAGGTATGGGGTAGGGGCATGAGTAAGTGTTGCCAGGAAAGGAACCAGCAAGTAGTAACAAGACCTGAGGCAGGAAAGATGTTGACATTTCAGAGTGAATAAACAAGGCCAATGTTGCTGCAGCAGATTAACAGGACAACAAGAGTGGCAGATGAGGTTGCAGAGGCAGACAGGGCCCAGATCACGCAAACCACAGCAAACCCTGGTGTGTAATAAGGATTTTTACATATGCAATGGATAGTCACCAATGGTTTTCAATCAGGGATTATTTAATCAAGGCTACAAGAATTAGCAAGTAGATGTAGGCATTAAACTTTCTTTCTTTTTTTAAGATTTAATTACTTATGTATTTATTATTTTATATATTTTTTTAATTATGTATATTCATGAGATACAAAGCTAATTATCAACCTTCGTGCCCATGATGTGAGGGCCAGATTCATACTGACAGCATACCCATTACCAGAAATTACTTTTGTGCCCCATGTCCCCCACCCAATTATCTCCCAACCTCCCTTCCTCTCCCCCTTCACCCCCACTCCATTTTGTAGCCCTAGGAATGTTACCTTCCTCTGTAAGACCAAAGTATTACTGTGATCTTTCTTTCCTTCCTTCTTTCTCTCTTAGCTCCCACATATGAGTGAGCACATGTGGTATTTATCCCTCTGTGCTTTGCTTATTTCACTCAAATGTAAGTTTCTCCAGTTTCACCCATGTTGTTGCAAATGGGAGTATTTCATTCTTTTTTATGGCAGAGTAGTATTCCATGGTGTATATATACCAGTTTCCTTATCCAATTATCCATCAATGGCCATTTAAGTTGGTTCCATATCTTGGCTATTGTAAAACAGAGCTGCGATGAACATGGGAATGAAGGTATCCTTTTGACATGATGATTTCCATTCCTCTGGGTATATATACCCAGAAGAGGGATTGCTGGATTGTATGGAAGATCTATTTGTAGTTGTTTAAGAAACCTCCATACTGTTTTCCATAGTGGCTGTACTAATTTACATTCCCACCAACAGTGTAGGAATGTTCCCTTCGCTCCACACCCTTGCCAGCATTTGTTATTCACCGTCTTTTTGATTATGGCCAGTCTAACAGGGGTGAGGTGGTATCTCAATGTAGTTTTAATTTGCATTTCCCTGATGACTACTGATGTTGAGCATTTTTTCATGTATCTGTTGGCCATTTGTAAGTCTTCCTTTGAAAAATGCCTATTCAGATCCTTTGCCCATTTTTTAATTGGGTTATTTGTTTTTTACTGTATAATTGCTTGAGTTCTATGTGTATTCTGGATATTAATCCTTTGTCAGATGCATAGTCAGCAAAAATTTTCTCCCACTCTGAAAGTTGCCGTTTCACTCTGCTGATTGCTTCCTTTGCTGTGCAGAAGCTTTTTAGTTTGATATAGTCCCATTTGTTTATTTTTTCTTTTGCTGCTTCTGCTTTCAGGCTCATGTTCATAAAGCCTGTGCCCAGACCTAATTGCTGGAGTGTTGCACCTATATTTTCCTTTACTAATGTTACATTTTCAGGTCTTATACTTAAGTCTTTAATCCATTTTGAGTTGATTTTAGTGTATGGTGAGAGATGCATATCTAGTTTCATTCTTCTGCATATGGATATCCAGTTTTCACAGCACCACTTGTTGAAGAGACAGTCTTTTCCCCAATGTAGATTTTCATTGCCTTTGTCCAATATCAGATAGCTGTAAGCCTGAGGGGTGATTTCTAGATTCTCAATTCTATTCCACTGGTCTGAATATCTATTTTTATACCAGTACCATGATGTTTTGGTTACAATAGCTTTGTAGTATAATCTGTTCAGGTAGTGTTATGCCTCCAGCTTTATTATTATTATTTTTTTGCTCAGGATTGCTGTGGCTATTCGGGTCTTTTATTTTTCCATATGAAAGGTAAGATTGTTTTTTCCATTACTGTGAAGAATGTCATTAATATTCTGATGGAGATTGCATTGAATCTGTAGATCACTTTGGGTAGTATAGACATTTTCACAATATTAATTCTTCCAACCCAAGAGCATGGAGTTTCTTTCCATCTTTTTGTATCTTCTTTAATTTCTTTCAGAATGCTACTGATTTGGGGGCAATTACTTTGTATCCTGTAACATTACTAAAGTTATTAACCAGCTCTAGGAGTTTTTTGATAGAGTATTTAGGTTTTTCTATATACAGTATCATGTTATCTGCAAATAGAGAAAGTTTGACTTCATCTTTTCCAATTTGGATTCCCTTTATTTCTTTCTCTTGCCTGATTGCTCTGGCTAGTACCTCTAGTACTATGTTGAATAGAAGTGGTGAGAGTGGGCATCCTTGTCTCGTTCCTGTTCTTAAGAGAAAGACTTTCAGTTTTTCCCCATTCAGAATGATACTGGTGGTGGGCTTGTCACAAATGACTTTAATTGTGTTGAGATATTTTCCTTCTATACCTAATTTGTTGAGTCTTTATCATGAAGGGATGTTGAATTTTGTCAAAAGCTTTTTCAGCATCTATTGAGATAATCATATGGTTTTTGTCCTTGAGTTTGTTGATGTGATGTATCACATTTATTGACTTTCATATGTTGTACCATCCTTGCATCCCTGGAATGAATCCCACTTGATTGCAGTGCACATTTTTTTTAATATGTTGCTGTATTCTGATTGCTAATATTTTGTTGAGCATTTTAGCATCCAGGTTCATCAAGGATATTGGCCTTTAATTTTCTTTTTTTTTGCTGTGTCTTTATTTGGTTTTGGTATCAGAGTCATGCTGGCCTCATAAAATGAGTCTAGGAGAGCAGCATCTGTCCTCAATTGTTTGGAATAGTTTGAGGAGAATTGGTATTCACTCCTCTTTAGAAGTTTGATAGAATTCAGCTGTAAAACAATCCGGACCCGGACTTTCTTTGTTGGAAGATTGCTAATTACTGCTTTGTCTCCTTACTTGTTATTGGTCTGTTCAGGTTTTCTATCTGTTCTTGGTTCAGTCTTGGTAGTTTGTCTAGAAACTTGTCCATATCTTCCAGATTTTCATATTTGTTGTCATACTGTTGTTTATAATAGTTTCTAATGATTCTTTGTAGTTCTGTGGTATTGGTTATAATGTCTCCTGTTTCATTTCTGATTTTTGTTATTTGGGTCTTCTCTCTTCTTTTCTTTTGTTAACCTAGCTAATGGTTTGTCTATTTTATTTATCTTCTCAAAACCAACTTTTTGTTTTGTTGATCTTTTCTATTGTTTTTTGGGTCTCCATTTCATTTAGTTCTGCTCTGATCTTAATTATTTCCTCCCATCTACTACCTTTAGGTTTGGATTGTTGTTGTTTTTCAAGTTGTTTCAAGTGTTATGTCATTTATTTCACGTTTTCCATTCTTTTGATATACGCATCTATTGCCATAAATTTTCCTCTTAGTACTGCTTTTGCAGTATCCCACAGGTGCTGGTATGATGTATCTTTATTTTCATTAGTTCCTAGAAATTTTTTCAATCCCTGTTTAATTTCTTCTTGGACTCATAGGTCATTCAGGAAGCTATTATTTAGTTTCCATGTATTTGTATAGCTTCCAGAGTTTTGCTTATGGTTTACTTTCAATTTTAGTCCATTGTGGTCTGAAAAGATAGTTGGAATGATTTCAATTTTTTAAAATTTGCTGAGACTAGATTCCTGACCTAATATGTCATCTATCCTGGAGCATGTACCATGAGCTGATGAGAAGAAAATGTATTCTTTAGTTGTTGGGTGAAATGTTCTGTATATATCAGCCAAGTCCAGTTGGTCTAAAGTGTAGATTAAGTCCTCTGTGTCTTCGTTGACTTGTTGCCTGGAAGATCTGTCCCATACTGAGAGAGGGGTGTTAAGATCACCCCCTATTAATGTATTAGGTCCTATTTCTTTCTTTAGGTTTAAGAGTGTTTGCTTTATATATCTGGGTGCTCCAGTATTGGGTGCATACATGTTTATGATTGTTATGTCTTTGAGCTGGATAGATCCCTTTATCATTATATGGTGGCCTTCTTTGTATCTTTTTATGTTTTTTGGCTTAAAGCCTATTTTGTCCAATATAAGAATAGCTACTCCTGCTCGCTTTTGGTTTCCATTTGCATGGTATATCTTTTTCCATTCCTTCTCTTTTAGTCTATGTGTTTCTCTACAAGTGAGGTGGGTCTCTTGAAGACAGCATACACTTGGGTCTAGGTTTTTCATCCAATCAGTCAGTCTGTGTCTTTTGAATGGGGAGTTTAGTCCATTCACATTTAGAGTAGTTATTGACAAGTGTTGCTTAATTCCTGTCATTTAACTGCTTCGTGTTTAGATGATTTAAATATCTTTTGATCAATAAATTATTTCTCCTTTTATTTCTCTTCCTCAATGTTAGTTGGGAATTTAAGGTGAGATGATGTAGCTTCTTTCTCTTTCTTACTGCCATTTTTAACAGTGGGTTTTGCTCTTTCTTGTGTATTTGTGATAGTGGTCACCATTATTCAGATTCCAGATGAATGACTCCCTTGAGAATTTCTTGCAGGGCTTGTCATGTGGTGGTGAACTCCCACAATTTTTGTTTGTCTGGGAAATACACTATTTCTCCCTCATTTCTAAAGGTGAGCCTTACTGGACAAGGAATTCTTGGCTGGAAATTTTTTTCTTTTAGTATTTTGAATATATCTTTCCACTTTCTTCTGGCCTGTAGGGTTTTAGTTCAGAAGTCTGCTGTTAGTTTGATGGGGGTTCCCCTATAAGTGACCTGAAGCTTTTCTCTTGTTGCTTGTAGAATTCTTTGTCTCTGAGCTTTGCAAATTTAACTATAATGTGTTTTGGGGAGGATCTTTTTGGAGTAAACCTGTTTGGGGACCTTTGAGCTTCCTGGATCTGAAGGTCTGTATGTTACCCTACACCTGTAAAGTTTTCTGTTACTATTTCCTTGAATAGGTTTTCAAAACCTTTTCCTTTCTCCTCCCCTTCAGGAATACCCACAATTCGGATGCTAGAGCACCTGAGGTTGTCTGCTCTCTCTCTCAGATTTTCCTCATTATTTTTAATTCTTTTTTCCTTTTTTTTTTTGTCTGCCTGAGTTATTTCAAAAAGACCACCTTCAAGCTCTGAAATTCTTTCCTCTGCTTTCTCTAACCTGCTGTGCAAGCTCTCAGTTGTGTTTTTTATTTCATTGAGTGAATCTTTCATTTCTAGAAGTTCTGCTATACTCTATTTTAAGGTATTAATCTCTTTGTTGATTTCCTCCTTCATATTCTGGATATTTTTTCTTGTTTCACTGTGTTCTCTAATTGAGTCTTCCTTTATTTCTTCAAGTTTCTTAAGACCATTGTACGGAATTCTTTTTCAGACATTCAAGGATTCCCTGTACCATGGAGTTGACTTTGGAACATTATTGTATTCTTCTGGTGGTGTCATTTCTTCTTGTTTGTTCGTACTTCTAGTATTTTTCATTGACATTTGGTTGTTGGTAAAGGGTTTGCTTCTTCTATTACACTGAGCTTGGCTGTGGAGTGGCCCTGGTTGCTACTGTGGTGGTGAATTGTCTTTGCTTGACAGTAGGTGTGGTGGTGGTTATGTTAAACCACCCTGGGTCCTGTTTCAGAATCTGTGGTAGTAGAATGAGCCCCTAGCGTAGCGTAGCTCTGCTGAGCCCACCTCAGTGGGTCAGATCCTGCTGGCTGGTGCTCCCCTCCGGGTCCAAGGAGGGGGGAGGGGCTGCCTCTAGCCATGCAGATCTGCTGGGCTCACCTCAGCATGGGCCGGGGTGCGCCGGCTGGCACTCCCCTCCAGGTCCAAGAAGTGGGGAGGGGCTGCCTCTAGCCACGCGATTCTGCTCTAAGCTTTCTTTCAATCAACAAAGGGTTTATTTACTAAGTGCTTACTATGTGCTAGCATTGTATGTCCAAGTGTGTCAAGTTTGGCTTTATATCACCAGTGCTAGCATAGGAACTGGCTCTTAATATGAAAGCTCTTAGTAAATACTGATAAAGTAAAAGAAAAATGGAAACAAGCTTTAAAAAAGTAAAAAAGTAACTAGTCCAAGGGGATTTTGGTTAAACCACCCTCTCCACTCCTAAAACTCTCTCAACTATGCATATTCACTAAGGATTTCTCCTAAAGAAGAAGAGCGTTAAATTTTCATTATCAGTATGAGATAGTGAATAATAAGAAATATAGGAGAGAAATTACAAGGAGAAATTCACTAAAATATAGGATTATGTTATCCTATATAAAAAGATAATGGGATGAAATAGACATGAATGCTCTTTTGCAAGTAGTAGCCCTGACTCAACTTCTACCTGCTCCTTCTGGTTATCTCTGGGGGCTGGCAGCTCAAAACACCAGCAGGTCCATCATGTGAATGAATACCAGGGTCTGAATGAGAGGAGAATAAACAAAGGAAAGATGGACAAGAATTAGTCCTTTAATGGAAAGGAAAATGTGCCAAAGGAAGGTAGGAAGCCAAATCTGATCCCAAGGGAAAAAGCATGTAAACTTCCTCAGGAAAGGAGGCTTAAGGGAAGGAAAGGGCAATAGAGGACTTGCATCATAGCTTTAGAGGCCTCAAATACAGTAAGTCAGAGACCAATATCTGAGCATATCCCACAAACTATAAGCATATTTTCAGAATAAACTTATTTTCACTGACTAAGACCTTAATAAAAGCAGAAAAACTTTCTCAAATAAACAAATAAATGTTAGGGGTAGAAGTAGAATTTAAATACTTTTCATTTTCTAAATTTGTTTTTCCATGATATGGAGACTAACCATGATAAAGACACACAACACCTAAAATCAACTACATTAGACGTGCTCTAAAATCAGACTAACAGTTTCAATAATTATTATGCCAAAAATAAGCATGTTACTTACAAAAGCAAAATTATGAAGGTCCTTACTCTACAGCCAGAGCTCTTTTATACAATAGTATATTTTGCATCCATTTGCAGATAAGGTTTATTTCCTTTTCCATTCCATTCATTAAAAATAATTATTTTCTCCCCTCTGTAGAAGTGTAATAAACATCCAGTTTGTCTTTTAAAATATGGTTGTCAAATTTCAAAGGGTAAATATATGGGAGATTTACCCTCAAGGTCTTTAAGGCACAGAGTCAGTTAGAAATAATGTCTTGTATCCATATGAACCATTACCCACGGGGCTATATAGAATCTTACATGTGATATTTTATTTTATTTTTTAAATAAGCTAGAAGGGATATTTAAAACACATACTTGAAGTTGCCCTTCAGTACTTAACTCCTTGGAAGCAGTGGCTTCTCAGTGTGTGCTACTAACTATGCAAACACTTTTGAATTAGCTGCTTGTGGTTAGCATGAAACTATGAACTCCATAACAAAAAAACTTTTTTTTGTCTTGCTTCTGGAATATTTTAATTCTTGAGAATACTGACAAAGAAACAAAGAAAAATGGGAAAGATGAGTCCTGGAAACAATCTTTCAGAAAGCCTAGTAACAGTTTTAAGTTCTAGTTCTGCAACGAAGACTCCATGTGTGTATACGGGTGCATGCATGTGTATATGAAAAAGAAATAGACAGAGATAGAGAGAAAGGCAGAGAAAGACAGAGACTGACCAAATGGTTAGTTATTTGATTTGCAGGAATTTTCTATTTCTGTTGTGCTGTGGCCAACTACATTTTCAGCATAAAGTCCAGATGGCTAAATTGAACAATCAGAGGAGACGTCACTGAAATGAAATATTGTGGAGGAAGCCCTAAGAGCTGTACAAATCTAGAAGGCTGTGTGTGCTAGCTAGAAAGAAGAGCATGGTATGAAAACAAACCAAAACATCCCACAACAAGGAAATACAGACAAGGGAAGCTGCTAGGCTGAGTAAGTGATGGGGAAGCCCTCGGCCATAAATGAAACAAACTGTCACATATTGGTGAGATTATGGGATGCTACATTGTACCTAATGACAAAATTATTTAGATACAGTGTTGGGACTTCATCAAACTCCAAGAAGTGCACACAATTGGTAATGCCATAAGGATGGTGAGCTGGCAGTCATGGAATACTACTGCCCCTTGCCAAGCTCATAAACCAAGTAGTAAACTTTAAAGTATAACAGTTTGAAGATAATTTGGGAAAAGCAGGTATTGAGTATCCTAAACAAGAATGTTATTTGTGTATTCATGAGACTACCCTATGAAAAAAGAAGTATCACATGTAGTTCCTCTTTTGTATTTTAAGGAAAAGCTTCAAAAAAGAAAATTCAAATGACCTGTGACTTCGAAGGCTGAAAACTAAAGGGAAACATGCTGAGGAACAATGAGAACATCACAGATTCACAGCCCTAGAAAGGCACCAGGTTTCCAGCCTCCAGTCTCCAACAAGATTCAAGAATTATAATACTTCTCAAGACCATGAGAAGCACCACACCCACTTCTAATAGTAAAATCTAGTAATATATTTTTAACAAAGGTACTTAGGTTTAAATTAATTAATATACTCTGCTTCAGCTGGAAATTAAGATAGTATAATGGTTAAGAACATGGGCTTAAAAAGAAACAGTATATGACCTTTGCAGGAGGACAGACTTGAGCTCAAATCATAATATATTCACCACTAACTAGCTGTGTAACCCAGTACAAGTAACTTGATTCTTGAAGACCAGGATAATAATAGTTTCTAGGACTGTAGTATGCCTGGTAAATGTTTAATATATTAGCTACTAGTATTATTATTTAATCCCATTAAATCTTGTTCTAGTTACTATAGAGAGGTAAAATAACTGCCCTATATAAGCCTAACAATACTTCACGTACCTACAAATCTTAAGTCATCATTTACTTTTATACTCCTGAGATATACACTAATAAAAATGTGTTTTTGTGATTAAAATGATATTAAATTATTCAAAAAGGTATATTTTAATAAAAGGGTATTTTATAATTAAAGTACTATTAAATTATTAAAAGTTGTATTTTTAATAGAAGATAAAAATTCAAAACAAGATAGAGTTGCCAAGCAAAGTAAAATTTAAATTACTCATTTACAAGTGAGAATTGTTTGAGAAACCACCACCTTTCCTTATTAATTCACCTGTACCCACTACCTTACTCATATCTTTATTCACAAGGGCTAGCTGCAAACAACAAACATACATAGGTAATTCATGTCACCTAAAAATATCCACTTTGCCAAAGAAAGATATATTCAATGTTTCACAGGCAATAGTTCATTGAGGGGGAGGGCCATGGAATCACACCTTCCATGACAGAGAATCTGCTTAGTGAAAGACCTCAGTCATGGTACCATTAAAGAAAATGGCAAATCATAACAGAAATATGAACAATACCTAAGTTTTAATTTCATTTTATGTATTTCTTGAATTGACTGAACTTTCAGTTTATTTCCTATCCAACTATTTGCTTTTCTAGCCCCTCCCTGGACATTAAAAAAAGGGTAGGGGTGGTGCAGGGGGGGTGGTAAGGTATAATAATAATCAACATCTATAAACAGTTACGATTTGTATTGTTACAAGAAACAGAAAACCTAAAAAAGTAGGCACTCAATCTAATGTTAACACAAATTGGAAAGCAGCAGGGTGGCATTGGAGCTGCAAATCAACCATGCACAAGGATCCTGCCTTTGTCTTTTAGTGGGTAGATATTTACCTAATAAGTCAACATTTTTAATTATTATAGGTCCATTCACATTTTCTATTTCATTTTAAGTGAAGTTTTGTAAGTTGTTTTTCTAAGAAATTATCTATTTTGTCTAAGTTTTCAAATGTAACATAAAAGTATTCGAAGCACTTCTCATTTTTATTGATCTGTGCTATATCTATAGTTATATACCTTTTTCATTCCAAAATTTGTGCCTTTAAAAAAAAAGAAAAATCAATTGTGCCTGTGGTTTATCTATTTTATTATTTCAAAATAACTTTTTAGTTTGTTAATCCCCATTATATATTTGCTTTCAATTTCACTACTTTCTACTCTTTTATTATTTTCTTTCTAGTATTATTATTATTAGACCCAACTAAGATGGGTCCTGTCCTGGGCCACAAGCTCTGGAAGGTCCTGAATATCCCAAACAATGAAAAAAATAGTATTAAAAAACATTTATTAAAGATGATGTGGATATGTCTGTCACTCTGGATGTAACTCGCATTGTGAAATGCAATATTTTCATTATGATTCAGTTCTATTTTTTAGTGTACATGATGATTTCTTCTTTGACCCATGAGTTACTTAGATACACTTTAACATTTCCTGATATACAGGTGCTTTAGGAATCTTTGTTGATGATCTCTCTCCTGCACACATTTCAAAGTGATTTCATCTGAGGGGCAAAGATCATTTGTGGAGGGCTGATCCCAGACTGCTACACGTATGTAGCTCTTTGCCTCTCAGGCAAAGAGCTACAGCTATGGGCAGTAGGAAGCTGGCCAGAAAAAGTCTGAGGGATATTCATGGGGTACTGACAGCCTCTGCTACACTTTCCCCAGTTTATCTAATTTTATTCATTTCTAGTGTACTCTTTTATTATTTCATTCTTATACCTCTCTTTCTTTATACCAAATATAACACATAACACTGTTCTGCACCTTACTTTTTGTCATTTAATATATCGTGGCAAGCCATTCGTAAGAGTACACGGAAAGCTTCCTCCTTCAGGTTAATGCTGCACAATATCTCATTTTAAGAATGTAATATTTTATTTACCCAGTCCCCTTTATGAAAATTAGGCAACCATAGTTTCAAAGCCACCTTACCACTCTAATTTCTAGATCATTCTTCATCTGAGGCTGTAGGGAAAGTAAAGATAAATGGTCAGGGTCCCTCGGGGGTTCAGAGTCTTGCCAAGCATTGAGGTAAATATGCACGCGTACCCAGGTGTTCCTTGGTTATTGTCTAATGTAATTGCACATGTGCACCTAGGTAGGTGTTCCTGGGTTGTCTGACTTGCACCCACATGTCCTGGGTTATCAGAATTAAGTATAAAGAATGAGTGGCTCTGACCCACAGGGTGTGCCTATCCCCCTCCCCGCCCCCTGCCAAATGCTCCCAGCGGGGCCACGAAGAGGCTGCTACTGTTGCTGCAAGCTGTTGCTCCCAGTCCCCCTAGGATGCCCTGAGAGGCCAACACTGCTGCTTCTGCCACTGAGGAAGCTGAAGACTGAGCTCATGTATTCTGCCAATGGCTCCTGGGATCTTTCCCAATTACTTAGCTCATAGACCTGCATGTGAGGGGTCTGTGACTCAGTCTATACAACGGGTTTGAAGGGTCTGTGGGCCCTAGTCCTAGCAATACAGAGGCCCTTATAGATTTTTTTCTTACTTTGCTCAGCTATAGGCTTAAAAGGAAGTTACAGTAGTTATATTTTATGAAGCATTTCTAGATGACTGAGAAACAGAATTTTTGGGGGGTGACTTGATAGCTATAGTGTGCAAAATTGAAGTCTAATTTGGGCTCTTTCTAGCCTTCCATCAGCCATTTGTGGCAATCCAAGTATTTTGTCCTCATACTCATATCACGGTTGCAGACATCACGACCACAGTCAAATGCAGAAAAGGGAAGGTGGTTTTCTTCTTTTACAGGTCAAACTAAAAAACAAACCACTTCACTAGAAGAATCCCCAGAAGTCATCCACTTAACTGTAGTTTTCCACAACCTGGAGACTGACCAACCCTAGTTGCAAGGAAAGTTGGAAAAACTTGGCAAAGGATAATGACATCATCCTGGCTGACTAAGGTCAATCTTGATTCACACCCAGGTGCTGGATACTTCGCTACCCCAAAGATATCTGTGATTCTTTTAACAAGGAAGAAGAGCTGTTAAGTGGGCAATGATCAGCATCTGCCGCAATACCTCAGAGGAAACAAAAACTGTAATTGTAAGCATCTGAGGGTGAAAACATGATTCTAAATAACAGTGATTCTTTCAATTCAGTAAACATATTACAGAAAGAAAAATGAATGAAATATCCTTGATGCCTATTCTAAGGTACGTTCTAAGAAAGTAGAAATGCTTGATCCTAGGACAAATGATTCACACATGTCAGAACACAAAATTTAAGGCCTTCCCTCAAGCCTCATCCTCAGAAAACTTTTTCTGCATCTTCTGAAATTTCCAGAAAGCAAAGCCTTAAGTATCTTAAGAATTACAATTACCAACTACTTTTGAGAAAAATAACTTGTTGAGCTTTCATAATCTATAATAAAACTTAATATCTCTAATGTGAATCATCATGTATTCTTTTAGGTGTCAAGATAAAAACGAGAATCAAACTGATTAATCAGGCTGAAGCATTTATTCTTCTAATAATAAAATGTTTTTCAGATAACAAGCTTATAACAATAACAACTACATGTACAGAAGCTAAGAAAAACAGCATATGTACCTACATTCAAGGTCTTTCTCATCAGACACATTCCTAATTTTTCATAGTTGGCAATATTGGTGTTTAATCATTTTACCTTTATAAACTTTGATGATTTCATTTGCCAAATGTACAAAAAGAATAAATAAATAGAGAGCAAAAACTTTTCATATCTTTAAAAGTCTCCACAGAGATTGATATATCTGAAGTAACAAAAGGTTATTTTTGCATGTCAATCTAGGATTGAGTGAGCATATTTTTTAACTTAGTGTAAATTTCAAGCTATTATCTTTCTCAAAGTATTCAAAAAAATTATTTGGTAATGAGTAGATAAGTTATCATTGGTCAAATATAACTGTAAGTCAAAGTGGTGAGGTACGTCTTTTGGTGAAGTCTGATCAGATTACAGTTAACTACTCAGATTAAATTGACCTTGAAATATGACAGACACCATTCTTGGGCACCGGAGGTTATGGCTATCAGAGATAAAACTTTACCTTATGATCTCTCAGAGATCCGCCCCCCAAATAAGACTGCTTCAACGAACACTTATCCTCAAATGTTCCGGGCTTCAAAGGGGGTGGGGAAGCCATGTGCACAGAAGTGTTTGTTCACATGCTATCCACATACATATATTTGTGATATAATAATGTAATTCTGGAAAACTGCATAATCAAAATGAAATCAAACAGCAGATATAGAAATGGTTCATTTCAATGTTCAAATCACTGTAGAAATTTATTATATTGAACGGTAATGTTAAATGAAAATGTGACATAAAGTCAAATGGATTACTTGACCTTAAGTAACATAATATACAATTGGTGCTGTGAAAATCCAATGAAATGAGATGTGAAAGCAACTATAAACAGTCAGATTTTAACACAGCTATGGTCCTACCTTTACAACTTCTATATCAATACATTCATTGAAATTTCTCATACTATTAGTGAATACAACATTCACTTAGTGATATCAGAATATAAAATATTAAATTATGTAAAGAAGATTACTCTTTAGATTTGAAAAATATAAAGTTTTCAATATGCAGTAAAACAGCTTTTTGCCTTTAAAATTCCCAGCAATGTGACTTGAGTACTCACTGCTATACTCATCTGATGATGTAAATTCTCAGAGATGATGCATGGTTTTCATGCACAAAATGGGTTATTCTCTGAGTACCTCAAATGACCACTAACAACAGCAACCTACATTTAAATCACAAACTGCTGTCTCTCTTGTGGCTGGTCCACTTTAGAAGCAGCAGATGTATATGGGTGCTGGAGCCAAGGTGGGCACCACAGCTTGCAACATGCTCTTAATCTAACAACCTGTCTGCACTAACTACATTCATCCTCAGCTTGGCACTCCTAACTCACACCCAAACCAACACAGTCCCACACACAGGGGCCCAGAATGACAAGAACATCAGATGTGCAAACCACTGTAAGACAGTCTTCCATTATTTAATAATCGAGAGACACACAGGAGTACATATGAATAAAGAGGAAAAGATTTTCAACATTCTACCTGTCCCCCCTAAATATATAATCAGTATTTCCCCTCCATCTTTTCAGTGTATCCCATAAGGCTCTTCAAAATAGGCTCCTCTAGTTCCTAGTTCTCACTTCCTAACAAATCAGAATTCAGAATTGAGGTCTGTATCCCCTAAATCCATTCATCCTTCAAAAATAAGTCAAAGGTTAACAACTTGATAAAGCTACCTCCAGTGTGTTGCAATCAAAATCAACTTCTCCATCTTTCATACTCTCATTGCACTTGCATGTCTATCTCTACCTCAACAGTCTTTAAAGTCTTGGTCATATCCATCTTTTCAACCCTGGCTCCTAAGTACAGAGAAGACACAATTAACTCTACAGTATACTCACTAAAAATGAAGCACTGGAGGTTATGGAACCAAAAAAAAAATCCAGTGTGCCCAAGATCAACTCTCATTTCAGGCCAAAAAAAAAAAAGTCACCCACACCCACACAGGTGCACATGATAAAATCATAAGACAAATGAAAAAAGACATATAGTTCTAAACGAGGCCACTTTTGTACTGACCCAGTGTCCTTAAGAGTGTGAGTGCACTCCACTGCACTGCTGACTCTAAAGGAATATCTACTGAAGTCATAATAACTAATTCCATAGTTGGAGAAATTCTCAAAGATGCCATAGAGAAGCAACATCCTAGTAACAGCTATATTAAAACAAGCTTCCTGAATTCTTACCTGTAATGCTTACTGGTGGGAATGTTCTGAGAGAAGTATAAAGCTGAAGTCCGTGCTCTCCAGTGCCATTTCTTTGCAGGAAGGGTATAAAGCACACAATCTTCTAACTCTTCTTGGAGCAGATCCGCCAGCTGTTTATGGGATCCTCCATAGAATGCCTCAATGATGAGAATACTCATTGACCCATTCAAACCTTCAGATTCTAGATAACAACCAAAAAATGTATACTTTTTTGAACATATACATATATATAAAAATTTTAATAAAAATAAGTTAAAATTTTACACTCAGAAAGAAAATACAAATAATTTATAGGCCCATTATTTTTTTAAAATAGGCTTATCCCACTTTTTAAAAAAAGTATATATTTGATGTTTATATTTTTGTAATCAATATTTTTATATCATTTTTCTTAATGAGAGGAAATAAAGGTGTCCTTATTTTTCTGATTTCTGATTACTTCCACTATGATTCTCCTACCCCAGGAAGCTAAAAGCTCTCTCCTGCTGTGATCACTTATGTCCTGGGTGGTTCGGCTACGAGCCTGATTCAGAAACCTCAGAACCTCCTTGAACTAGAGATCTAGTTCTGGATGGTCACTGAGCCCATCTCCTAACGTTAAGACTTCCACTCCAAGGGCCCTTCATTTGTAAGGCCCTTTCCCATTCAGAAATTCTCTGATTCTCTAACTCTCATATTCATTTATCCTTAAATTCGCCAACTATAATTGCCACTAATGAATCCGTACATAAAAGAAAGCACATTCAGATTCAAATCTCAATTTTCTAGTGTTAAAACTTTAAGATACAATTTCTTGAGACACCTTGATCACTTCCCCACTATTGTCAATATCCTACTCCCAAAGGAACACCAAAAAAAGTGGAGTAAAGCTACATGTCTATGAAACAGCAAGGTTTCTATAACCTTTCTTTAAAAAAGATACCCATTAAGAGGGATAAAGTAGTAATAAAAGGGTTATTAAAGACATGGTAAAATTACATCACAGAGAATTGGTTATCAACCAATTTTTCATTTTAATTATATGATTTTTGTTAATGTGCTCAGTGAAATAAAAATATATCTATGATTATAAAAGTTTTCATATACATTTCAAATTATATATTATTTCCTACAAGACATAAGGGAGAAAATCATTTTGTGCATAAATGCTATATTATTTTTTAAATATTCCAGATGTTTGAATTTTCCTCTATGACTTAAGTAAATACCACTCATTAAACAGCGTATTGCTTTTCTTAACAATGTTGTTCCACAAAATTACTAGTTTCAATTACTCAATGATGCTCTTCACTAATAAAACTGTACTTCACCTTGCTTAAAAGTAATGCCTACTTAAATTGCATTTCAAAGCAAAAAGTCTCAAATCGTTCTCAAAGAAATGGCTGAACTGAAAAAAAAAGCTTATTTCTTGATGTCTGAATCTTCCAATGAGAATTTGGAAGGAAAAAAGTTATATATACATTTATTTATATATATATTATATATATATAAATAAATGTATATAAGGATTTTGCTTACACGAAAAGAGGTGGCACTCTTGAGATGGAAAAGGCATAAACCCTAAGGTCAGGGAAATACAAGTTTGAACCTCAGCTGTCACTTCCTAGCTGTATAACTTTGTACAAGTTACCTAACTTTGTGAGACTTGATCTCATCTTCTCTAACATGTGAATAACAGTACTAACCTCAGAGGTGTCATGAAGATAAAAATTAGATAATACATGTGAAGTACAGTAGCTTGCAAACAGTTATAAGGTATTTAGCCAGTCCCACTATTAGTATAAATCACTCTATGTAAGGAGAAAGGATATCTTCAAATCTTCCAGCATTTTAAAATCATAATTTTCAATCATGGCCCCCTGTCCACCAGGAATAGATGGGAAAGGTGGACATACACAGTCATTAAAAATGCAGTGAGTGCTACTCATTCCTCATTAACAGCCTGCATTTCAGATATGAATTCGTAGGTTTTATGGTAAGAGGTAAGCTCAGAGGCTGAGCTATGTAGAGCTCAATTTTTTCAGGCCCACTGGAGACTTCTGCTCTAATAATGTGGTGTTCACTGAGTTAACAAATACCCCTCAAATTCAACGAAGTGATAGCCATTATTACTTCAAATGATGAAAATTTCTAGAAAGTAGTTGAGAGAACAATAAAAGGCAATTTTGAAAATTATATCAAATGTTTCAAGAAAGACAGAATAGCAGTTGAACGTTAATTTGCTTACTAGATAATATCACAGATATCTACTATCTTGCTTTATTTCCTCTGACCTACTCACGCTAAGGTGTATATGCCCTGTATAAACCTTAAAAGGCCTCTAAAAGGCTCTTGTAAAAATGACCTGAGATATTTCCCCAAGTGATGGAATGTGATATTAATCATTCTAAAGAATACTGCACTCATAAAACCACAAAGAAAGCAACATTAGTATTTAAAAAAACTGCTTCTGATTCTTCATTACTCTGCCTTTTTCTATGATTAATCTAAAGTACGTATCATGCCGTATATTTTACAGATGTTTCTTACAGGTCTGAATTACAAGTTATCAGCAAATCATCAGCCACTGTGGAGGCAGTACATGTAGGTGTGGCTGTAGATTCAAGACACACTCAGTAAGCAATACTGAACATGAAGCATGTGGGAGGTCGAAAAATAGAAAACGAGAAAAAAAGAGTATAGCTATAGTTAAGTTTCCATCCCTTTAATAGCTCAGTAAGAAGAGTGAAACGTACAGGTTTGAACTAGCGTTTATTTGAGCATTCTTCTGGTGGCCAATGGGTGTGGCGGCATTTTGGGTGTATTTTTCTAGGGAGAGTAACTATGTCTTACCATCTCTGAAAACTATACTTAGTGGCTTTGATTCATGGAAATTTGTTCTGCTTGTTTTGTAGAGACAGACATATCCTGGCTGTTACCCACTCACTGTTATTGCAACTTTTGCAGCAAAAAGAAAATGTGTTCTTCCCTATAGTCTTCTTGAAGCACAACCTGGAAGAAAGATGATTCCCATTAGATGCAAGCAAAAGGGAGAAAGCTGACTTTTAACTATAAGATTCAAACCAAATGTCATTAAAGCACATTAAGGAATGGCTCAAATACTTTTGCTATGCTTGAGTTTTGTTTTAGAACTGCTTGAAACAAGCAAGCATAAAATTGAAAGAAAAAAACCATGTTGCTTTTAGAGTGGTATCTGTTAAAATGCAAAAAGAGTGTATTATTTGCCCAGTTTAGCAATAGTCTGAGAGAGCTACAGGTGGTCACCCTTAATACCACAGATGCTCACAAGCACTAGGGTTAATATAGACATTTTTGCATCACTAGCAATGGCTACTAAGGAATGAGTGCTTGAGAGCAGCAGTAACAGACCTCAACATTGAAAGGGCTAACTCTAAAGCAAGAAGAGGGTGTCCTTTATGGCAGAAGGCTATCGTCAGGTGCTTGCTAAGAGACCTACAGAGAGCCAAATGTCTTACATAGGTTCCCGAGTTTATAAATCTGTCAGAGAATCATCACAAGTACCACCATGGATCTCAAACCCTGAAACATTTAAACTGAGTAAGTATATGAGAATTAGGGGTGTGCCATTTTAAAAGGAAGAAACAACAAAACATCTTCTTATTTTAGAGAACAAATACCAATCAGAAAGCCCACGTCATTTCTGCATGACATTCAGGGTGATATTATATGACACTGAGTGTACACGGCCACTCCATTCTTGCTTCCTTAAAGAGCATATAAAATATTTCAGACAAATTTTTATCAAATTTTAAGTTTTTTTAACAAGTAAGCTTCAGTTAAAGAAAAACTCACTTCTTCAGCACATTTTATTCCCCAGTGACACCACATAAATAAAAATCTACTATACTATTAAAGCCTTATGAAAGTTTAATTCGTTATCAATACTATGATTTAATGACACATGGTTAAATGCTAAACATTAAATTTGGCAATACAAAATGAGTCAAAGTGATAGCTATGACAGAAATTTTACACCATTTCAAATTCTATTTAAAATCACCAGAGGTCAAAATGATCTATTTAAGAATTATTTGCCTTTCCAAAAATTTACATTTACAATTAAAATGGGGATACAAAGTGAAAAATCACAATACTATTTCATACAAACATTTTGACCAAAATGAAAGAGTGCCATGAGCATCATCTCAATTAAAAATAATGCACTGATAAGATCACAGAGAACAAAAGTAGCCTGAAACCAATGCTGTGAATATTTTTTGAATTTTTATTAAAACTTTTTGTTATTGTACCTGGATTTTTTTAGGCTTGACCCAATTTCTTTATTCCCTGAGCCATGATCATTTTCAAGGTGAACTACATTTTTGTCTACCTCCTCTAGCAGTTACAACTGCTGTGGTAGTTGAAATATTTTAACAGTATGGATATAGGAAATTTGAAATATGCCATTGATTTACTGAAAAAGATGTGCTAAGCATAAATACATCATGTCAATTTTTAAAAAAATAAACCTAACTCACATTAGAAACCCATAATTAGCCCTCATATATGATGTCAATTCAGTTATCTATAATATTCAAATAATTTTCCAACCAAAATACCCAGTAAAAATTTTAAATCAGAGGAATTGTTGTATTAATATATTCCACAGACACCTTACTGTTATTAGTCGTAGGAAGGTATAGTTTCAGTGATGATGGTTTTAACGGTTTTAATCCCACACACATGAGAAATTGACTCCACAGGCTAATCCACACATGGCTTGATACCTTAAAACTTGAATCAATTGCTGAAAATTTTCTATTTACCTATATACAATATTTAGAAACTTCAGCTTGGCAAAGCAAAAAACAGTGAGCTTAAACACTAAATGGTTTAAGTTGGGGAAAGTAAAATTTGAGCAGGATTTCCCAATAGGTCATCAGAGGTTTACCTGGTATTTTCCTACTGACCCTTCCTCCCCCCCCTTCCCTTCTGCACCTCCACCCACTTACTCCAACACACCCAAGTTCTTCTTAACCAATAACCCAGCAGAGTAAAATAGGGCAGTGCTGAGAAAAGTAACTATTACCTTCCATCCCACTCACTTATTTTAATGATTCATCTGGGAAACTCCAGTTGTTAAAATACACCTGAAATCTCATTAAATAGTAAAAAAAGCATTAGAAGATTTCTGCTTTGAAACATGTCACCAGTGATTCCCCTAACAGAACCTACAAAGGGTGAATATAAACTAAAAATTTTTTGCTAAGAAATTTCTTCAAAGTAATGTACTACATTCAATTGTCATATGAGGAGGAAAAAAAAAGACAAAGATGACCAAATCCTACTAAAAAGTTATTTTTTAAAAATCATCCCATAAAAATCGGGCACAGTAAATTCATCCTAACTCCTAAAACCTCAACAAAATCAGCTGAAATATAACTTTGCATCAAATACGGAATAATGAACTTTCAATCCCAACCATATGCACTGACAATATTTTACATAAAATTAAAGAAAATTTAGCTAATAGTAAGGAATGAATCCATTTCCTAAGCATTAGTTTCAATTGCAGACAAGGCCTAATGGAAACTGATCATTGTTCCACTATTTGGTTATTGGGACATACAACCTGTCTTAGTCCATTCTGCACTAGAACAGAATAACACAGACTAGGTAATTTTTTTTTAATTATTTCTATTTAATTATCAATACTATTGGGAAGTCAACATGGAGGGGGCAGTATCTGGTGAGAGCCTTCTTGCTCCATTATAACATGACAGGAGGCATCACATGGTGAAAGAGAGCAAGAGAGTGCTCCTATCAGCTCAGGTCTCTCTCTCTCCTCTTATAAAGCCACCAGTTCCATCACGGGGCCTCACCCTGAAGACCCGATCTAATCCTATTATCTTCCAAAGGCCCCACCTCCAATTGACGTATGAATTTGGGGATTAAGTTTCCAACGCATTAAATCTGAAGGACACATTCAAGTCATAGCACAACCTAACATTTAAGATAACTTGTACACTAAAAAACAACATTTAGAAATCTGGGGGGTTAAAATTGAAAAAGATGCAGCAATCTAATATTTTATATTCCCCATAATGTTAATGGATGTTCTTATTTCTTCAACTCTGACTTTTGTTTCCTGTTGTGGTGACTAAGAACTGAGGATTCATGCATCAAAACCAATATTTGATAAAAAAAGACTTATATGCCATACTGTTTGTGAAACAATTTAAAGCTATTTTCAAATGTGCTTTTCCAATTACAGGAGTTGAAATGATCTTTTAAGTGTGTGCTCTTTGAAAAGATACAATTTTATATGCATATATGACTGTTTAATTTTCCCTGACAAACATTTTCATTCTTTCTCAATTTAGAATTTAACTTTCTGCTTAAAAATATCAGTCACTTGCTGTATGACCTGAATTAATACAAAGTCTGTTATACCTCTCAAATACCAAATGCAAATCCAACAAATAGTTACTGAGTATTTACCGTGCACCAGGCACTATGATATCATTCACTTGTTTTTAAAAATGCATAATTTCCACAAATAAATAGGTCTGTATATGTTTAAAATACTTTACATTTTTGTAAAGTTAAGGTCCACAATTGTATGAGAGCACTTCAAAAAGTTCGTGGAAAAAATGAATTAAAAGATAATACAAATCTTTTCATGAACTTTTTGAAGATCCTTCCATAAAACAAAATTATGAGGATTTTTTTGTGAGAAGTTTAGTGGTTTACTTCCACTCACAAATTACCAACCCTCTTTGAATTTTTCATTGCTAATTAATTTCAAACTATAAAAAAAATCTATAAAATCAGCAAGGAATTAGGCCTACAAAATGCTAAAAAGATTTTCAATTTGCTAACATTTTTTAATGTGGCAGTATACTGATGAATGGAAAGTTTTATACCAGAAAATCATTTCATCACTCATTTAAACTACTGCATAACCCTTTTAACTGGGTCTTCATGCTACCATACAACCTTGTTTCCACCATACCATCTCCTTAGGCCAACCACAAATTATCTTTCCAAAATGGAAATGTGATCATGAAGTGACATGTTCAAAAACCTTCAATGTCTCTATCACCTAAGAATACAATCCAAGGCCCTATACGTGGCAATTAACACTCATTTCCTGGCCCTTCCTTTCTCTTCGCTACAGCCACATTTGCCCTTCTCCCACTCAACCTCTCTTCCCCCACTTCCCCAGACTCTGCTTTGTAGCAATAACAAGCACCCACACTCACCCAGCTGTTTTACACTCCTCTGACTTCACACCTTTATCTCTCTTCTGTTAGCCTTCTCTTCATGTTCACCTGATGAACTTTTGCTAAAATTTCTGCTCATGAATCATTTCTGTGAGGCCTTTTCCTGAACTTCTCTTAAACATGACTTCCTTTCTATTCTGTACAGTATCACACTTGTTTCACTCCATTTCCATGTCCTGCTTCTCTATGGGGCTGTGAAAATCTGGAGGATGGTGACCACGCTGTTTTTTTCCTGAGAGTTATTCCAGGATCTGGCACACAGTGGGTGTCACTGGGTTTTTGTGGAACTGAACTGAAAATCAGGTGGACACAGGAAGTTGATTTCTTCTGCTTTTATAGTTAACAATGATTTCACTTAACACAGGTTCTGAGCAAGCGTCAGGCAGCACTGTATTTGCTACTAAAGATTTCCTCTTATTCCTGAAGTCTAAACTAAATCAATTAGCAAGTGTATCTGAACACATTTTATTATGTTCTCTTTCAAATATTGATATGTTTTCTTACTGCTCAAAGAAATCAGAATTTATAGGAAATAAATTTTTTTCATGTAGATGTGTGTCTGTTTTAACCTATGGATACAAGAGAAATAACAATGATTGAAGAAATGGGAGAAACAGCATAAGCAATTGATATATAGGCCAAAGTGAGTTTCATGGCCTAAGAGAACATATGCCAAAATCCATGAATTTTGAAAATCATCTGCAGTTTTTTATTCTGTTTGATCTATTATCATCCTAGTTTATTTCTAGAAGTGGAAGTAGGATGAGAAACCAATTCACTAACCATCATTCTGGAGAGCCCACTAGACATTCAGTAATTAGGCTTTTATTAAAGGGGAAAGAAAAAAGGTATTTTAAAATACTTTCTGCCAATAATCATTTGTTTTATAAAAGTCTGACAGAATGAATAATGTATTTGCTTTCTCAAGATGGCATTTCTCCAAGCCTTCTATATTCTTGAAGTGGGCTGTAAACCAACTTAGTGGGAGAAAATTGGCCTATCTGACCCATTCAGATACAGATACCCAAGTAGAGAAGTCAAGGTGCATCACAGAATCATAGGTGGAAGAAATGCTGACACCATTGTTCAACCACTTTTCTTTTATAGAAAAAGAAATAAAGAATATTGGCATCATGAGCAAGTGACAAAGCAAGGCCTTAAACCCAGGTCTTTGGACCACATATTCATATCTCATCCCATTATACTTAACTGCAGGTATATGATACGATATAAGTAAAAGATGCCTCCATTTTCTAGTCTTTGGAGTTTTAGGATTAAATATAAATGTTTAATAGTTATTAATATGCAAATGATATATTGTGGTATATGTTTATATATTAATGTCACTATAAATAATAAATATATTAATACTTAATAATACCTCCCAATAGTTTGTAAATCTACAATACCAGCAGTATGAGTCACATAAAACTGAATACCATATAGTTAGGGTGATAATACTCAAATTTTTGTTCTAATCTCTTGTGGTCCCTCCCAGAGTGCTACCAAATCATCACTCCTCTGAATCCACAATCCTTTACCCTCACCCCCAGCTCTGGTCAGACACCTTTTTGATAGAATAATAGATCTTAAGGACTAGAATTGGGGAAAAAAAAAAAAAATGAAAAATAAAAACAATACCCAAGATTCATATACCAAGAAAGATCTGGAGTAGGAGGTGAAGAGGTCAGCCATATAGCTATGTTCGGTCTAGCTCATAATCTACTATTATCACCAGCAAACAAAATCTGGGTCCCCTTGGCAAAATAATCTGTAAGTACTTCTCTGTACTTATCACATGTAGGATATATTTATACGAGTGATTATTCAATGTCAATATATTCCACTCAATATTAAGTTCCATGAGGATACTGACTAGGTCTGCTTGCTTACCACTGTAACCCTAGCACTCACAAACAGAAAGTGTTCAATAAACGTGTGTTGAATCAATGAACAATAAAACGGTTTAGCCATTGTCTTGACAATTTCTTCCTAATGCATCTAAGATCTTTATTATTATAAACCACAAATAATCACTTCTTACTATCACTAAGTATTAACTCTCACAGAACTTGATGCACACATTCTATCAGAATGTAAATATAATAAGTGGCATCTTACTGTGTTCAAAATATCACACCTCAGTCTAAGGAAAACAGTTCTGCCAATAGCCCTGCTGAGGGGTTTACAAACTATGTTCCATGCCATGGGAAACCATCTTCCCCAACCTGACTGCACTCTGCAAGAATATTTAATCCAAGAACAGTCAAGTCTATGATCTAGAATGAGTTAATGGGCTGAATCACTAGGGCATTTTTTATTGAACAGAAGCATTATCTTACCATCCAACATTGGCATCTATGCCAAATTTTAACTCAGACTCAGTTTGTGCTGGGTAATTATAACTATAAACACCAAATGAGTTTAAGTAAGATGACTAACAGATTCTTAACTATACTGGTGCTAGTGAGTCTCACTCAAACATCTTTTAAGAACTTAATCCATATTAACTAAATAAAAAGTTGTTGAGAAGTTTCCCTCTCCCAAGTGGGAGGCACATATCACATTTTCAGTTAATTTTGAAACAGAAATAGCAGCATTACTCTAACACACAAACATTTTCAACATCTTATTTGAAGTACAGCAACCCAAGCAAACATGGGTGGCATTCCCTTGATGAGTTGAAATTAATGTCACCAAGTATAAAGTTCTGGATTTACTCACTTCCAATGAAAAATGAAAAGAGTATAATCTCACAACTCAATCTGATTTATCAGTGAAGAAAAGCACCTAAAAAAAAAAAAATGGCAAAATCCAAACAGCTCAGAAGGCAAAAGAATATCAGGTAAGTACTTGAGGGAATAAAGAGAAATTTCCGTAGAGGACTAAAAGGCTAGAAATAAATATCCTTAAATGTATCAGTGTTAGACACATTTAATATTTTTAATATTTATTTTATATCAGTGAAAAACACCCACGGTGAGATTTTTAAGTGGTGTAAGTAGTGTGAGGTGAAGCCAGTATTAGAATCTGTCTTTTAAGATCCAAATCAATAAAACCATGTTTTAAATCTGTATCAATTGCAATATTTAATGATATTTCTCTCATCTCCAAAGTTATACATGAATATAGAAATGTATTAAAAGTGGGATTAGCTAAAAGTATATTTTCTTCTATTTATTAATTGCACCAGCTCTTTTTCTAGTCACCATATTTTTCAATAATCTACTGATTTGCCAATAGTCTAAGACATTTGCTGATAGTTTAAGAAAACAACACTAAAAAAACTAGATAGAGTCCAGAGATCTTTAATGCTAAATTTTAAAAAGCTCAAAAACCCAATTTAGACTATGGCTGAGTAAATCTGGGGCTAATACATGTGGTAATGAGAGCTGTATCACTGTTTTTAAATATCACAAGAGGCATATTATTAGCTGCCCACTATTATAAGAAACAATCAGTCCTTAATAATAGACTGGGATTTTTAAATCCTGAAGACATTCAGGGCTGAAACTCTTAAGTAAAGAAAAATTATACACAAACAACTGTGCATAATTTCTAGAAGGTCTACTATTCTCTAATGTTTCTGCAGAGGAAACACAGGCTTGTCCATATCATCTGACACACGTTTTCACTGAATAAAAGATAAGTAGCAACAGCTCAAAGTTTCCTGATTGGAGCATGCACTATGACTTTTATCTACCCAGTGGCCTTGTCTGTCAGTATTATCTCTTTATCAACTGGCTTTTCAAGGAGACATTCCAATGATATAAATATTTTGTCTAATGAAGCAGAGACCCTACAGCACAGAGCATTCTTTGCAAACTACATAAAGCTGCATTCTACATCCTCATCTTTTAAGAAATTAATCTCACACTTTGCAAACTGTGTGTTCAGAGTCAAGTTGCTTAGGAGTTAGTTGATTCCCCCTTGCATCTCTATCCAGCATATATATGCACCATATCTAAAACTATAAGTCTCTCTACTGGATTAATTAGCATTCATAATTAACA
Organism: Cynocephalus volans; assembly: GCF_027409185.1. Taxonomy (NCBI): domain Eukaryota; kingdom Metazoa; phylum Chordata; class Mammalia; order Dermoptera; family Cynocephalidae; genus Cynocephalus; species Cynocephalus volans. Next base: position 214,464,132 of record NC_084460.1, read on the forward strand.
AACAACCTGAATCATTTTAGGGACAGTTTATAACTTAAATTTCTAAAACTAGGTATATAATATCCTATATTTCCTACAGTAGTAACTACTATAGAAATTGCTCACAATTGACCTTAATAGAATTAAAGGATTCTTTTATCTTCTTGTCATTCCTCTTGCTCAATGCTCTCATGTCCCTTTCCCCACCTTGTTTTCAAACTTTACTTGCAAGAATTAAATTTAAAATATCAGATAAACTCTCTCACATTTTCAGAGTAAATGAAGTACTTCTCCCAGGAGTACTTGTATGTTACAAGAGAGCAACAGGTGATGGTGAAATTTCAACCATCTGCAAAGTAGATAAGAATACTTCGTGAATTAAAAGGACCCATCTCAAGTCCTGAAAATGTAGACTGAAGGGTACTACCTACTCTACTGATGCATAAGGTTAGCACTGCTTTGAAGTATTAAAATGCCCTACCACATTTGATCATGACACAGAAAGCTTGAAAACTACACGTATCTTCTGGTTTAGCAATACCACTTCTTTTTTCTGTTTGTTTGTTTTCTAATTTTTTTTTTATTGAAGCATAATTGATTACACATATTTGTGAGGTACAAAGTTGACTATCAGTAGTTATGTACAATATCTGATGGTCAAGTCAGGATAGTTAGCTTATTCATCATTACAATACATAATCATTCTTTGTGTCTGTTAAGCAATACCACTTCTAAAGATTAACCCTGGAAGTTATCAAGAATCTTTATTGAAGTCTTTTTCCCAAACTGAAAACAATCAAAATATCTAACAAAAATGGATCTCTTAAGATTAAAATGATTCATGATCAAAATTGTAAAAAAGAATACTTACTGGGGAAAATGTTGACACTATTACATGAAAATAATACATTAAAATATATGATGAGGGCCAGCCCCGTGGCTCACTCGGGAGAGTGCAGCACTGGTAGCACCGAGGCCATGGGTTCGGATCCTATATAGGGATGGCCCATGTGCTAACTGGCTGAGCGTGCTGCAGACAACACCGTGCCAAGGGTTGCGATCCCCTTACCGGTCAGGAAAAAAAAAGAAAAGAAATATATGATGAAATGAACATATAAACATGTGAGAGAGCATATGCACACAGGCAGGCAATCATTTACAGTAGAATTATAAGTAATTTTGTTTTCCTCTTTGTGCGTCATTTTATTCCTCAAGTTACTGTCATTGAATATGTTTCAACTCACAATTAAAAGAAACTACATTTTTTCTTAACCTTAGGGAAGGAGACCAAATCGTTTGAAATAACAAACTACTGCCCAATTACTGAAAGCTTACTCCCCTCCAGGAGCTTGCAAATGCTTTTCAAATTATTCTAACCACTATTGCTACAAATAAACTAATCGGCAAGGGTTAAAACTAATGGCACTATAGCTACTGACAAAATAATTTAGTTTTGCAAATACTGCTTTTCTAATGCATGAAATAAAATTCTCAATTTTAAAATGTACTTGAATTATTAAATAACTGTAAACAGATCAAGATCTTTATATACAAGGGTACTTCACAAAGTTTGTGGAAAATGGAACTAAAAGATAATACGAATCTTTCCACAAACTTTTTGAGGACCCCCTTGTATGAGAAATCTGGAACTGTACTTTCTACACAGTGTCAGAAACTAAAATACTATTTTGGTACTTAGAGTTTTAAATAGGAACATGAGGAAGTACAATGCAAACTCAAAATTTTAAAGTTCAAGTAAAATGTCAAAATTAACATGCTTTAAATAATTAGGTATGGGTCTTGAAATAAAGGGAAATAATTAAGGTGAACACAATTGAAAAAAACTTCCAGTTTCACTCTTAGGAAGAGTCTTGTATTAAGAAAGCAGGAATATGTTATTGCATAATCATCCATATGTGTTACACACGTTAAAAAAAGAAAGGGACTGACTGGATATTCTACTAATACAGAGTCTTGGAATTTTAAAAGGCTGTCTCCTCTCATAACCACTCAGAGTTTTCCTATATTTATATACATGTAATATGTGGGTGGATACTCAAATTAATATTAACCAATGGCAACTGAGACTTAGTACAAAAACATTTTTAAATGGAACCTCCAAGCTCTAGTACATTTTACAGTCTAAACAAGTTTCATTTTCAAGTAATAAGAAATAACTGTTACTGGGAATGTTCTCCAATGAAACTCGTTTATTATATTTCACTTTTTTGAAAAATCTAACTTACAAAACTAGAAAGAAAACAACCTACCACTAAAAATATATGAATAATTAAGAAGTAATCTCCAGATAGCACAAATATGCAAATAAAAATATCAAATAAGTAAATGCAAAAATCAGAGTCACATTTATTTCACTTATTCATTAAGGAGCACTAAGAATATGCCTATCAATATATAACTTTTGTATTTTAAAATAAGCATTAACTTGATATGAAAAAGAAATCCTAATCTTAGAAAAGTACCATGTGGCATTTTTAAACTTTATGACCACTTCGTTGACACTCTGTCCCAGAGCAGATCCCAACATTAATACTCTGACCTTCTAGAAAACTGACAGATAAAGTTTATAGTGAGAAAAAATGAGTTTTTATGGGTTTCCAGAAGGGAATTCTTATGACACTAAAAGCCATATAATAATATTGATTCGATAACCAACTTTTTTACTGCCAAATTACAGACTTAAGATTTCTGGAAAAATATCCAACCAAATTTGTCACAAAATATAACAAAAATAAGCTTCAACTCATCACAAGCAGTCTAGAATTTCTTTGCAAATTTTATGTATATATAAAATGATTTTTAAAATCAAGTCTTCTTTAAAGTGTTCCCAAGATTTATCTTTTACATGAGGACTGACTGACATGTTTGTCAAAAATCAATTCAGTTACAACTTGTACCTTTCTGAGCAAATAATTTCCATGCTTGTTTCTAGTTTCCTTCCATCCTAAAAGCAAATGTACAATGTATGGAAACATGTATTATTTTCTTGTCAAACCATCTTCAAAAATCTATTAGAATATTCAAAATATTCCATTCTCACAAATGAAAATAAGTTGCTTTCTGAAAGTCTTCCATTTCACTGCCTTAAAAATTAAGCTACAATGCATAATAAGTGTTTTCTGACTGGATATGATTAACATTCAAATATTTTTAAAACAAATACTAATCCATAATTAGATCTCAGAGGCACAATCTATAGAAAATAAAAATTTGTTTTTATTTTGTGAGAGCAATATTAATGATTTGATATCATAAAAGTTTTAACAACAACATCTTGGCTTGCATAAACTTATAAACAAACTTGCACATGAATGTCTCCTATCCTTTTCAGCAAGATTTTTGCTATTTATTCACTCAGCAAATACTTATTGTGCCTATATGTGCCTGTCCATCATTGTTCCAAATGCTTAGGGATAAATTAGGCAATAAAGCAAACGATCCTCTTACCATAAGCAATTTCTTTCTAAGTGGAATAAAAGGCAATCATCAAGTAAATGTACATACATCAGAGGTAGGCACCTATAAAGAAAAATAATACAGGGTAATAGAGGATAGACACTACTAAGGGCCGGAGTGAGGAAGGTATTTTACATAGGGTTGTCAGAGAACACCTTGCTGGTGATGAGATGACATCTAAACAGAAACCAGAAGAAGAAAGGGAGGGGACTATGCAGCTCTAGATCTAAAGCAACAGGCACAGCAAGCCCCTGAGATGGAATATGCTCAGCATGTGCAGAGGGTAGAAACGTCTGTGCAACCACAAAGAATAAACAGATTTGCTTTATTCAACTAGCATTTGCTGAATGATTACATTCTAAATATTAATGTTAAGTGTTTTTGTAATATTAAGATCACCCAAATATAGTCTCTGGTCTCAAGAGTGGATACACTTAGAATACAGATCAACAAATGCTGTAAAACATTTGAGCTGGGTTTCAAAGAGGGAACAACAGCAAGTTCTACTACAGTAAGATGAACCAAGAGTCCAGAAAATACAGAGTTGAGGATATGTGGCAGATACTCTTGGCTCACGCAACAACTATTCAACCTTTTTCACCTTTTGCTTTCTTCTAGAACTCAGGCTAAAATACTTGCTCTCCCAGGTGCAGGGAGGGGAAGCACGTTTCACAGTATGCCAAAAAGATGCAAGTGGAAGGAAGGCTCAAATTGGCAAGTGACCTCTATTGGGAGCCAGGATGCTGCTACACACCTCTGAGGAAATCAACAGCCACAGGGCTTTTAGCTGACTCCACCCAAGCCTCTGATATCAGGCTCTCCTTCCAAGCCTTTCTGCTTCCAGCCTCCCTCATAATCTTTACCCTGAACTATGCATCAGTCCTCTAGCTTTTCTCCCTACCTTCATCTACATTTAATGTCTTCCATTCTTCCTTTGAAACTTAGAGTATCTTAATTTCAGTCCTCTACTCAAATCTATGATTTTTCTATGGAATAAAGAGAAAATTATTTAACAAGAAATGAGACCTCTTACAATTTGGTTCCAAGCTCCATTCTAGCCTCAATTCCTGCCACTCTCACATCTACACCATTACCCCCAAATACAAGACTCCTTGCCACTTTTTCAAACATTCCACACACATTCCTACCTACGAGCATTGCCCCTGCTCTTTCTTCTTCCTGAATCCTTTCTCCTTCACCACCTGTCAAATGCCTACAAGTAGTTCAAATTTCATCTCATCCATGAAGCTTTAGTCAATCATTCACCCTTATTCAGCCAGTCCTTCCTCTGTAGTACCCTAAACCTTGCTTATATCTCAATTAGAGCAATTAACACAATCTCTCTTATACTATAGTTGTACAGTATATATGTGCGTCTCCCCAACCACATTTCAAATCCTTGGCAGTAAAGCTTATGTACGGTTCATGTCTGTATTTACTCATAACCCAGCAAAGTGCCTTATACACAACAGTCATTCAATTTATATAATCTGAATCCTCATCAATAGACTACAATTAAGTCCTCACCCTTATGAGGAAAAAAAACAACAGAGGTATACCTGGATTGAAAATTACAGGATCATTGAGAATTATATTAAGTGAAACAAGTCAAGCACAGAAAGAGAAATACCACATGTTCTCACTTATTGGTGGGAGCTAAAAATTAATATATAAATTCACACACACACACACACACACACACACACACACAAAAACCGGGGGGGGGGAAGAAGATATAACAACCACAATTACTTGAAGTTGATACTGACAAGCAAACAGAAAGGACATTGTTGGGGGGGAAGGGGGGGAGGGAGGGAGGTTTTGGTGATGGGGAGCAATAATCAGCCACAATGTATATCGACAAAATAAAGTTTAAAAAAAAAAAAAAAGAAAGAAAATTACAGGATCATCACAAAATGAGTTGTTAAGGCATTACTATGGTATTCAGCTGTTCAATTAAGTCCTAAATCATTGCAGATATCATTGAATAAAAAGATAAAGACAGCAAAACATAAAGTATGAGTTCTTACTAGGCACATAAAATTAAAGAGGAATGGGGAAATGCCAAGCATAAAGCTACCTACATTAAAAAGCATTACAAAGAGATACTAAAACAATTCATAACCAATATTTACTAAGTGCCTGCTGTGAGCCAGATACTATACTGATCACTGAGAATATGAAACTGAAATAGAGAGAGGGCTGAAATTTTACATGCAAAGTTTTTAAGTACAAATGTTGCCCTACAAATTAGTAGTTCCAAAAGTATAACCAAAAGATCAGCTTAAGAGCCAAATGCAACCACCGATACCCAATTCCTGGTTCAGATCTAGAAAACTATCCTGTCCAAATTGTTGATTATGTAGGAACTCTTCTCTCAGGGCTGCTTTTGAATGTTAAAAGGGAATAGAAACTGCTCAAATAGAAGATGTGAGTTCCAGACACTTTCCAGACACTTGACTACATTCCTTGCTTTGAGATAAGTGCTATCCATGCACAGGTTGTCTTAGTAATTGAGGTAACAACAACTCTACCATCATAAATAAAAAGGGAGGAATTTATTTAAATTTTGTTACATAGGGCATGGTGTATGGGAGATAGTGGATAGTTTTACACTTTGTCCTCTGAGGTCAAAATAACTTTCTAGAATGGAAATACAACAAAGAGAATTTAAGTTAGACATTGGAGTTGTGAGGTCCTATTGCACACTACCAAGTTAAACTCTGAGCCATTTCTTCTGCAGATTTTGAATGAAGAGGTAACTTGATTTCCTCTAAGACAGTTTAGGGCAAAAAAGCAGATGTAAAAATGACCTCTTAAGGTTTTTTTAGACAGTAAATTCTATTGTACATAACGATTTGCGTGTGTATTAAAAAATATGAAGCTGGGCCGAGCCCGTGGCGCACTCGGGAGAGTGTGGCGCTGGGAGCACGGCGACACTCCCGCCGCGGGTTCGGATCCTATATAGGACTGGCCGGTGCACTCACTGGCTGAGTGCCAGTCACGAAAAAGAAAAAAAAAAAACAATATGAAGCTGTCACTCTAAGAATTAAAAGAAATAATATACCCAAAATGCCATCTAAGATGAAATTAGTACGCCCTTAGCCATATGAGGCTCCCAATGATCTCATAACTCCTTCTTGTAAATCAACATCAATAATATAAATTATCAAATAACCTGTTTGCCTTTTGAATAAATAAATTCAAATTGCCTACTTCTTCAAAAACTGAGATCTTCATATATGAGTACTACAAAATATCCTTGTTTAAATAACAGTCTATGCATACAATTAAAAAAAATTTTTTTATTTACTCATGGAATAACTTGCTCCCAACAAACACAAATACTAAACCATTTTGAGGATTTTCCTATAACCCTTGTAACTGAGTATTGTTTCACTCAAAACAAGTTTGACATCATTATGTTAATGTCCCCTTAGCAATAACAAACAATGCTACAAAATTTAGTCCACAACCCCTTGCAAATTAAAAATATTACTGTACCCTTTAAAAGCATAATGATTTACACCAATAATATTAACGAATATATATATATATATATATTGTGTGTGTGTGTGTGTGTGTGTGTGTGTGTGTGTGTGTGTGTGTGTGTGTGACCGGCAAGGGGACTGGAACCCTTGGCTTGGTGTCGCCCGCACCGCGCTCAGCCAGTGAGCGCACCGGCCATCCCTATATAGGATCCGAACCCACGGCCTCGGCGCTCCCAGCGCAGCTGCGCTCCCAGCGCCACACTCTCCCGAGTGAGCCACGGGGTCAGCCCAACAAATATATTTCTTAATATTCATTTATTAAAGCAATGGTTATTGAGAGTTGCAGCCAGGCACTATGCTAAGTGTAAGAACACCAAGATGACTAATTACAATTCCTGTCCTCAGACACAGAAACATAATATTACAATACCAACATATATACACTGGGTATTCAAAAGAAAACCAACAGCAAGTTACTATATAAAACAAGTGCCCAGAGAGTTTAAAGGTCCAAGCAAATAACTATACAAAGGAATTGAGGAAGTACAGCAAATAATTTTAGAATGGCTCCCTAAGTACTCATTACCAATTCATATTCTCCCTGCTTTCCTCCAAAATAAAGGCTGGAAAGCTAAGATACTTTTCTCTCTCATTCTAGAGGTAGTACGTGACACTTTTGGCCAAGCAGATGTAGGCAAATGTCCCCACAAACAGGCATCCCTTTCTAAAGAAAAAGAGAAAGCTCCCCACAGGAAGAAAGCTTCTGAGCTCTCCCTTTGTTTTTCTTCCTGCTTGAAAGAAAAAAGAATTTCTAGAAGTGCAAAAGTCATCAGTGAAATTTGAAGTTACATGCTAAGGACGGTGGAAAAGGAAGATGTTACCTGGATCCCTGATGGCATCAGTTATTTGTGAACTAACTGCCTTCAGACTTCTTATGACATGAGACAAATAAAACACTTACTCATTTAAATCTTGTAAGATTTTCTTTTACTTGGAGTCAGAGGCATTTTTACCACAAAAAGAAAGCTACAAGAAAGAGGAGATAGCTAAGTTAGACTATCTATGACTCCTCCTTCCTGGATTTAGTCTATAATCTAGTCCTTCCTAGCTAGAAGAAATAAAAACCATTTTAAATTTGCATTTCCATAATTTATCTACAATTTTCAGTAATCTGGATTACTTTCATAAACATGGGCAAATTCCTCCATGGAAATCCATATGTTGCATAGTCATCTTTCTTCTCCTAACTAGAACTTTCAATCCCCCAACTCCATAAAACATCATTTTTTATAATATGGTATATACCACTCATATGTTTAATATACACATATAAATAAATAACCGAAGGTTAGAAAGAAAGTGGGAAGTAGAATGGACAACAAGAAGGAAAAAGGGACCTAATTTATTTAAAGTTGTAAACTATGTTTTTCAACTTGTGAGCACTTTAGCAGCTCAAGAATAAATGAAAGATCACAATAGTATTCTTAACATAAGAGGAAGACCCCCTACACACACTTGAAATCAATGATTCTGTTTTTGAAAAATTTTCAAACTGGAAAAATGTGTATCCCAACAAATATTTTGTGTCCTATTTATCATCAGCATTGTTATATTACTATAATATTCCATCTATGTAATCTTCTTAAGGTAATAACCATTCTCTGCATATGTTTCCCTTGGACAAATTTTAACTGTGCACTGTTCTTGGGACAATTTCTATTGTACAGTGCTGAAAAGACTCATTAATTTCAATCACCATCAACTCCATACAGCACATATACTTTTTCTGCCTTTTTTGTTCAAATATATTTCACTGCGGCCATTCAAAGGAAAATTACACATTCCAATAACATTTGAGTTACTCTCAGTTACCCTTTCAGTGGTTCAGGGTAATGATAGAGCAAAGAATCACATTCTTCACAGGCTCTCCTTTTTTTTCCCATTTGGTAGAATTTCAACTTCAAATCTCTTGTGCCAAAAAGCAGTGGGTAATATCTAATGCTCTTCTCTAACAGTAGCTTACTTTGGAGGGAAGGAGAGTGAGAGTCAGGAGAAATCATTCATTTTAGTTTGAAAAGAATCTTAGCATATGGTATAAACAATCTCTTATCCTATTTTCCTAAAATAGAATTATGGAAACATATAGTTCAGGGGGAAAAAAAGAAAGGAAAAGGAAAAATAATTAAAATTGTTTCAGCTATCTCTGAGTATAGGCAATGGCTAAAAGGGCAAAATTACTCAAAGTTACCTAACCCTAAGTTCTCACAGGGATCAGTTAAAAACAAAAAGAAAAACAAAAATCAAAACAAAAAAAAATTTACATATTTACAAAACCTGTAGTTTATAACCATTCCTTGGCATTGTTCATAGGTAAAGGTTTCCTCTGTAAAATAGATAGAAGCTACATTCTCTTCTTTCTGAGTCTGCAGGACTGGGATAAATAAGGATAATAAGTACAGTCAGGTAACATAAATGCTTTCATTTTAAAACCAGTATTTGAAGACAATCTACAACAATCCATATAATCTCAAAAGAATATTCAGAGAATGACAAGTCTCTCTTGTTTATAATATCATCTCAACTTCAATTTCATCTGCAGTTATCTCCTTTAAAACAAACATATCTGGGGTCCTTACATGATATGAAGTCCTTTTTTGCAGGCTCACTTTTATTTGGTTATCTTTTTAGGTGCACTAAAGATTGAGTTTACGATAAACTGAACAGACAGCTTAGAAAAGGCTTTTAGAACTATACCATATGGTCCAGGGAAGGGAACAATCTGGACAATCCCCATTTCAATCTGCAAGCTTGTCCACCTCTATAACACATTATACCACTGTAATAAAATATTAAGATGGAAACGTAAAAGTGAAAATAGTCTATCTTTAGCATTACCACGCTTCTGAAAATTTACTGATAAACTTAATAAACATTAATTTTAATTTATATTCTGAGATTTTGGTTTGCAACACCAGGCATGCAAACCTAGGCCACTATTCAGTAGAAACAATATTTCAGCAGGGATATGTGTGGGTATTCAACTTATGCTTCAGAATTTTAGAAGGGGGAAAAAAACAAAAAACACTTACAAGGGCATATTGGCAGGGGCTGATGTAACAGATGACACATTCTTGGAAATCAAATAAAGGCAATAGGGAAATACCCATTGTTGCCTGGTGAAGGCCTAATCACATGGACACAGCTGGAACCAATGTAGATCATTCATTAATAAAATTGTATTGTAGTAGCTACTTTTTGATGCATTTCAATGCGGCTGTAGCCAAATGGCTGAATTTCTTTGTTCAGTGTTAGGAAGATTGTTTTAATGGGAAATATGAGAAGATTTAGGACCAGGATAGGGTTGGGGGGCCCCTGTTCTCATGCTAAAAATGAGACTAGATCAAAAAGCTAAATGTCACTTTACCTTACAACCTACTTACATTATCAGCAGCTTAAAATATGCAGTGTAAACCCGAAAAAGGGAACTCATATGGTACTATAGATAAAAAGTGAGCAGTGTGAGATGCCACAGAAAACCTATGAAATACTTGTGAAAGTATCTACAGAATGATAATATATGGGGGGTGAGGAAAATTACAATATATCAAAATTTAGGAGGGGAAATCAAACAACAACCCTTTCATGCAATCTATCAAATTTTCACTCTAAAGTATGTACCCTTTGCTTAAGGAGTGATTACTCATATTTTTTACCACATAAACTTAGAAATCACTATTTGTAATTATGTTACTATTATTTGATATCAAACAAGATATTCAAATCATCTACCCAAGAATTATATTTAAAAGCTATACTGATATTCAAATGAAATGAAATTCTAGTTATAATTATAAACTTAGTGCTTAATATAATAAAATCCTACTTAATAAACTTAGTATTTATCCAATTTTGCTACCTCATGATAAATTTATTTTTCTATGTTTCTACAAATATAATGATTAGGTTACTATATCATAATTCCTGAAAACCATATAATATCAGACTATAAGGATAATCATATAATAGCTTCGCTTCATGTTCTGAACTAAACAAGACTGTAGAATTTACTGCCTACAAAAATGAAAAACTCAACAGCATTAACCAAAATTGCTCAAATACTATAGTTCTTAAATATATTTCTCCTATGCCTCTGTGTGCAGTTAGAATAAACAAATAAATTGGATAATTCATGTTGTATTTCCTAAGTCACTGAAAGATATATTCCTATTACAGAAAAAAATAAAGGGCTTAATTACAAATAAAAATGATATCACTGCAGGAAATTTACCTTAAGTCAATGAATACTATTTAGTATGCAATAAACATTCAATACAAAAACGTACAGAATGAAAGAGTTTTTGTCTGTGTTATCTTTAATCACCAATTCTAATATTATCAGACCTTGGCACAGGGGATTCAAGACAGACAGTCATGACTCAACTGGACCAAGAGAAAAAAGTCTCATTGGTATTCCTTCTCAACACTGTCAAAATTCAGAACCTTAAAATGTCGACCTAAAGATGTAATTAATGTAACTCAAAAGGTATCCCACCCAGATTCATTTTAGCAGCTCTAAAGAAAAAAGGCTACTTAAGTACAAGTTTAAAAAAACAGCACTGGGGAGAATGAGGAATCATGGCATATATTACATGTGCATTACATATAAAAAGCAATTTTGGTATTTGTTTTGCCAAAGTAATGAGCCAATATGTTGCTGACTTGTCTTGAATGAGAGAAAATAATAGGTGAGTTTATTTAATGCATGCTTCTGATATACCTGCTTTACAAATACTTTTAATAATTTTAATCATTTTCTAAATTAAAGATAAATCTCTAGGAAAAAACAACTGTTAAATTGTACAATTTTATCTTAATGTACCCATAATAGGTATATGTCCCAGTATACATGGCATATAAAATGTTTCACATTAATAATTCTAACATGAAGCACTACTTACTTTCTTTTCAGTCACATTTTTTACACTGGTACAAAAATACGTGAGTTTTTCCTCCCAAAGTAATTTTCTTATTGACAAAAATCACTGACTTTTTAAAATAAAAATTTTTATCAATCTCCTCCTAAAAAAAAAAACATATTCTGCCTATTCAAATATATTTTCTTGACTGCAGAACACTAATTTTTAAAATAGATCACTTGAAAGTAAATCATTTGTTTTTCTTTAATACAACAGAAAACATTTACATTTTGAGGAACATTCTACAAAATTTCATAGAATGCTTGCTCAAAGTGAAAATCTAGTCTCCTGCTCAAATCCTCTCCACTTAAAACTTATAATGCCACATTTTCATACCCTTTTAATAGTAGGTCACTAACTATAATTTAGTGATAATTGGGAAACATAAAAGCATTTCTGCATTTTACCTTGCATTTTGATTTAAAAGGAAAAAATTTTAAATGCACATCCTTTATTTTAGTGAAAATTCACTTGCTTATCTGACAACACTTATCAGACATTCTAAAAATGAGTGTTCAAGCTGTAAAAGATATGAACTGACCCTGAGTTTTAGACAAAAATTGAAAACAATGGCAGACTTTTTGGTCTTAACAAGAGATACCTTGGGGTAAAAAATCCATATAATACAAGCAAATATTACTCAAAAGTTTCCATTCAAATAATAAGCTGTGAAGCAAACAAGATTCTAACCAATCAAAAATACTATGTCAACATGACCAAAGTTAGCAATATTCAGAAGGGCTTTTTGCAAAGTGTGGCAAAAATGCAACTGTAAATGAAATCTCTAAGAGAACTGGAAAAGGCAAATTTAGCACAAGCTTCCATAAGGAACAATACTATTTACTAAATGTGGAAATTGTGAAGAGAATGCTATTTCTATTTTAGAAAAGAATTTTTTTTTTCATGATGGTGATCTGTGTGAAGAAAGAGGAAGACAAGAGGAAAAAGAAATGATGTAAGTAGGAAAGGCTAAAGCTCCTTGCCTTACTTCAGTGATGCCATGAGGGCAGATCCTCTGCCTTACGAAAACCACTGCCAGAACCAAGCTACACAAAACATTTTGGCTGCAAGCCTATAACAGTGCCAGGCTGTTTTTTATTTTTGTGCTAGACTCCCTCAATTGAGACAGTGTGGGACTGTCACTTTGATGCACATAGAGAACAAAGAATAATATTGTACATAGTGAGGGAGTGGGGGGGGGGGACTTTTTTGCCCCTTTAAAGTCAGGTTAGTATTTTGTTTTCTTTGACAGGTCTTGAAAAGACCCAAGAAACAAAAGTTATAGTGAAGACTGTATCAACTGCCTAACAAAATTAACATTGAGTACAATTTTATTGAGGGTTTAAAACTCATGTGAGAGATTAACATTTTAAAAAATCAGACTTAAAAGGGGTCCAAGTCATATAGTTACCTGTTTAAGAGACCAGAGACCAAGAAATACATGATTCATGATCACATAATCTTATTTAAATCTAATAGTATAAAGGTAGATCATAAAATCTGTCAAAAGAAAAAACTAATATAAGTATTATAATTTGTAGGTCACTATAGAGAGGCAGCTGTGTCAACTGCTATTCTGACCATGATTTCTCCAAAATTAAATAATCTGATGAAAAGATTGTAACATTAGAATCTGATTATTTTATGCCTTCACAGGGGAAGAGGTGATAAATGATCAAAAATGTTTAAAGGATTAAACCACAAATCATCTAGAAAGTTGCTTACAGACACAAACAGGAAAACCGTCTCTTCCATCCTATTCAATTCTGTACTAGAAGCAAAGCTAACACAAATAAGAAAGCTAAGTGTGTGCTGTTGCAAGCTTCTACTAAATATACTGTCTGATTCTGGTGACTAAAAACACCAATAAGGCATTAGCTCCTAGAGTTATGACCATTTTCTCTCTAATGTACAAGATAAGTAGAGGTAGAAGTCCATTTTCTACAAACCAAATGAAAAGAAAGAATGAACTGTGACAAATCCAGATCCCATGCTGGCATATTTTACACTAAGTTCAGCATCATCTAGAAGCAGTATGATTCTCCCTGACAATCAGGGGGAGGAAAAAGTTGTACAACTAATATAGTATTGACAAATAGCACCAAAGGTCTACTAGTCCCTTCCTCCTACACATCTCCATTGAATCAGCTGTTCAAAGAAGACTAAAGGCTATTTAAGAAATAGCCAAGAACTGAAGCACTTGCCTTAGATGTCACACATGGAGGCATGGAGCACTGACCACCTGAGCCTACCTAATTTCCAACCAAATGATCCCTTGCCCAGTTTTGTTCATGGCCACAGAATCTGATAGCAAGTCATGATCAGTGTTGGGAAAGGCAGTACAGAAGTCAGAACATGGGGAAGAAAGTGAATGAGAACAGTGGCCAAACTTCAAGCAATATACATGCTTCTCTTATTATTCACATTAGTGCCCTTGCATAACACTTTAGGATGACAAAAGCAGTGTTAAAAGGTTCAGGTACAATGATTTACTTGGGGTGGCAGGGTAAGTCTGCCATGTAATTAAAAAATGCATTATTTTGCTCCTCAATGTTCTCCTTTTACATTTTTTTTCCTTGGATATACTGCTGATGCTATCATCACATGGGAAACTGATAGTTGTAGGCAAGGCATTCATGCATTGCCAAAGCAGTCCAAAGAATGATGTCTGGCTGGCTTTAGTTCAACAAGGAATATGAGGCAAAAACAGAAAGCAAAAAGAATGAAAGGTGTAGAAGAAGCCAGGCAATAGGCTGTTTTTTCTTTTTATTAATGGTGCACATGAAATGGCGGGGCGGGGGGGGGGGGGCACAGGGAGGGAAGACATCTAGAAAAAGCAGCCAAGCTAGCTCAATTACAAAGAAAGATTAAAGGAGTTAAATGTGTATAACTTGGCTGACAATCAAGGAACAATATGAGAGCTGTCCACAACTCTCCAAAGTATATACATAAAAAGAAGAGTGGGAAATTTTTATCTACTATTGAAGTGTGAATATATGAAATAATAATGAAATAAAATGAAAATAAAGAAATCTGATTCAAGCAGCAGGGAAATAATCTGGTAAAACTTAAGAAAGGCTACTTTCTTCTCTTTAGAAACACTGATTGATCATCTTACTGACCCACACTGCAGTAAACAGTACCTAATAAGAAATGCCCTCATATTGCCAGAGGACTGAAGTGATAGAGATATAAAGCTGAAGTTCCATCTGCTTACCTGATGATCCAAATATACTGGCGTCTCTTTACATAAACCCAATCTGGCTAATTCAGAGGTACCTGCAAGATCACAAAGGACACAGTTAAGTTGTTATCTTTAAAATAAACCCAGCCTGAATTCTAAATCCTGACCTGGACAAGAGCTGACTTGGATGATCTAGTCTGGTTCTTGGACATTCGAAGATGGAAGAAGAACACTCAAGAACAAAAATGTTCTGAATGATTCTAAGGTTATTCTAAATGAATAAGAGCTTTTTCAGTCTTTTCAAGGATTTCCCAAATCAATTATAACTCAAAAAATAATAATAATTCAGACTAGAATTCCTTAACATTGATCAATGAATGACCTTCACAAGTCTGTGCAATCCTGAATGATATATGTAAAATTTGTGAGTTTATGTAAATGGATATCTCTCTGGGAAGGTCAACAGATTGTCAGATCTGCAAAATAGTCCATAATTCAAAAACCTGTCAAGAACCTCTGCTGAGGATTGTCTAAAATCTCGGAGTTGGCTTAAAACGCATACAGATAATCAGTTCAGGTTTGGGGTTTCCAATCCAAGGAAACAACAGAGATGCACAGACACTTGCAGACCTGGGGTAAATACCTTAAGACCACTACTTCCTGGGAGAGCAATACATCAGGTTTAAACTGTTACTTAACTGCACAGCCCTATGTTCCCTGCAAGCTATGCAAGTCTTGAAGAGAACTAAGATGTTACCATGTACCCAAGGGTGAATATCATGACCTTTCCTGTTCTGTAATATCAAAGTCAGGATCTTTAGGCATATCAACACTGACAGGGTCAGAAGTAACAGTAACTGATCCAAAAAGGACCATATATGAAGAGCAAAAAATGAGAAGCTATCAAAAAATAGAAAGTGTGGCTCCCAAACCGTTTACATAGCACAAAATTATAGGATTAGCAAAACACATCTTTTAAAAGAATTATTTTAAACAGCAATCGCAGAGTCAGCATAACCTGTATCAGAAAGAAACCAGACTGGAGAACCTTCCAGGGACCAACTGTGAGAAGATGTGAAAGAATTTACAGCCACAAGGGCCGTCCCGTGGCTCACTTGGGAGAGTGTGGTGCTGATAACACCAGGACCATGGGTTCAGATCCGTATATAGGGATGGCCAGTTAGCTCACTTGGGAGAGCGTGGTGCTGACGACACCAAGTCAAGGGTTAAGATCCCCTTACCAGTCATCTTAAAAAAAAAAAAAAAAGAATTTACAGCTACAGAAAACATCCTGAGCTGGAATATCACCAAAAAAAAAGATAAGAGAAAAGCTGAAAAGACAGAAATCAAGTAGGAGGGAGAAATTACCTTTTGAGATGGCCTGTTTCAAATGATGATCATGTGGTACATTCTCTCAATAAATAATTTATTTAGACATTGCCCTATCAAGCATCTACCAGGCACTGTACTTGTGCTGAGAATTCAGCAGTGAACAAGGCAAGCAAAGCCATGCCCTGCTGGATTTTAATTTTGGGGAGTAGGGGAAAGATGCAGGGAGACAAGTATATCAATAACGACATTTCAATTTGAGATACATGATATGAAAGAAATAAGATGTGAGCAAGGCATGAGAGAGTGGCCTGTATCTATTTAGTAATCACAGAGAACTTCACTACAATTCTCAGTCAGTCAGGGTCTTAGAGAATTGAGAGCAAGTAAGGATCGTAGGGACAGCTGAAAACAAGATAGCTATTCTGGAAGACAAAGTATCATAAGCTCATTATCTCCATACTTCACAGTGCACACATCTAGACTGAGTAATGATTTTATGATATACATTCTGCCTTTAGAATTTAAGCCTGAGAACAAGTAACTGAACAGCATTTCTGTATCTCTTAAATAAGTGGCTGAGGGTACTGCACACTTTGTACCCTTAATACAAGAACCACATTCTATCCAAATTTTCATCAAATTCCATTCAATTAAAAGATTTTTTTTTTTTTTTTTTTTTTTTTTGGCTTCTATAGACAAATTTCTGCCATCAAAGAAAGGAGGCCGGCATGGTAGCCAGCCTATTAGAGGGCCACCAATAATCTTCACCTGAGGGAATTCATGCCTTTGCACAGTGCCTTTCCTCATGTCAGGTTTGGTCTGAGTGATCTACAGAATGCAGTGGAAGTGACGGTGTCTGTCCTAAAATATACTACAGTTTCCTCCTTGCTTTCTTGGATCATTCATTCTGGGGGAAGCCAGCTGTCATCTGCCATGTTGTGAGGACTCTTAAGCAACCCTATGAAGACATCCACATGGCCTCTTGCCAAATAGCCAGAATCAACTTACCAGCCAGCTATGTGAGCGAGCCATCTTCTAAGCAGAACCTGAGGCTAATCAAACCTTCAGACTCACCCTGGCTGACATCCTGACTGCAACTTTTGAGATACCAACAGCCAAAATCACCCAGCCTGCACTCCAACCCCTTTCTAGGAAGCACTCTAACCTCCTGTATTCTAGGGGCTTGAAAGCTAAAAACTACATTTCCCAGATGCTCTTGCATCATGCCTTCCACAGAGGACCCAGATTCAACCAAATCTGTTCAAGACTTCAAAAGCAGAAGTGAGATAACCAAGGTGGTAGCCACCTACTATGAGATCAAATCTTGCAGTGTAGCCATTTTGTTCTTCTGAGACAACTATGTAGCTATTCTACTAAATGATCCCTAGTATCATAGGTTCCAAGTAGCAAGTGGCAGTGGAATTTTTATATAGTATCATGGGATGTTTCTCTTGGCTTACTCCTAGCTACTAACAAGTTTAGTTCCTTGGCACTTCTAGAAATTAGGTAGCATATGACATATTCCTGTATGCTTAAACTTGCTAGCTGTCTGCAACTCAAACTAACGTTGCCTGTAACTAACAAACCATTATCATACACAAATTCTCCTATCTCATAACACTTGCACTCCTATCTCATGATTGACTCTCTTCTTTTGCATTACTAATCCCTCTACCTGTTTATCAAATCCTATTCATTCATGCTGTTTCTAAGAACATGCTCCATCAGTGTTCTCCTTTTCCTCTCCCTTCCATCCTTTCCTCTCCACCGGCTCCTCCTTCAACAATAACACTCTTCTTTCAACCCTACCACTATCCCTGTCAAGCTTCAAAAAACAATAATATAAGCTCATTGTCTTTACTTCAACTTCCATTCAATATTCAAATCACTACAACTTGGCTTCCCTAGCCATTACGCTACTGAAACAGCTATTGCTAAGGTTGGCAATAACCAAACAAGTGTCTGTTTTCACTCCTCACGCCACTACACTGTGGCATTTGGTACTCCTACCCGCCATGCCTTTTCGAAACATCCATGAAAGGTTTGCCAGGGTACCACACCCTGGCAGCTCTCCTCCAGCCTATGGGTTTCCTCTATTTCACCTCTGGCTCTTTGTCTAGAAATCCTCCATGGCTTTCTTCTCAGGGATATTATGGTTTTATTCTGCCCCGACTTCAGGACTTTGAATCTATCTGTAGATTCACTGATCACTCCCAAATCTAAACCTCTCCCCTATCTCTCTTTTTGCACTATAAATTTAAATTTTCTGTCTACCTATTTGATACATCTAGCTTTATCAATTGTCACAAAGTATCAAAAAAAAAAAAAAAAACCGCTCCTTAACTTAAAAGGACACTTTAAAAGCAGTTTATGCTCTATAATTGTGCTATCCAGTAACACTAGACACGTGTGTCTATTGTGTACTTGAAATGTGGCTCCTCCAGATTGAGATGTGCTATAGATGTAAAATACACAACGAGTTTCAAAGACAATGCAAAAAATAAGAATGTAAAAGATCTCAATAATTTTATATTGATATATGTTGAAAGGATAATTATTCAGATATATTGAGTTAAACAAAATGTATCAAAAATATTAAACTCATTTCTTTTTACTTTTTTAATGAGGTTATTAGAAAATTTTAAATTATGTAGCTTGCATTATAATTGTATGGAACAGTGCTACTCTACACACAAAAAAAGAACATCATGAAAAAAATGTACACACTATTCACATCCAGCATGCATACGGAAAAGAGAAAATGGATTTCTTTTATACTCCAGTCACCCTTGCCCTTATTCAGAACTTACTATTTTATCTTGACAGCTTGTAGACTCATTCTTACTGATTAAAAAAGAAGGTTATGTCCTGGAATCAAGAGTTACAGAAGTACCTTAAAATTAATAAAAATGTACTCAAAATTATAATGTCAAAATACTAAATTTATATCCAATGAAACTCCAATATGATCACAACTATATCATAAAAACACCAATAACTAACATTTGATATGTGCTATGTAACCATATTACATAATTTAATCATCACATCTGCAAAGTAGATAATACTGTTACGCCCTATTTAACAAAGTAGGAAACTAAGGCAGGAAGAGGTTAAGTAACTTGTTCAAAGTCATGCTGTTAGAAACAGATGGAACAAGGTCTCAAACCCAGGCAATCTCATCCTCTCAATCATTACCTTTACCTGCCTGAATAGAAGCAAACTTTAAAATAACAAACAGTTTCAAATGGTTCCCAGTATTATTAAACTTATACACACTCAACTACGTCCAGAAGAAAACAAATTAAATAAAATTCCACTAAGCATGAATACAAACAAAAAAACCCCCACAGAAACTGAAAATTTAGAAGCAAAACTAGGTGAGTGAAGAAAAGAACAAAAATGAAATAATAAAAAAGAACACAAAGGAGTCTGCCCTGAGCCCAACATGTTCAAATGAGAATTACTCAAGAACAGAAAATATTGCTATGGCCAGAAAAGTGCAAGGGCTCAAAACATGGCATAGCCACTTGAGGCAGCAGAAGAAAATAGGACCTGATTCATTTTTCTGGAACCTTCTGAAGACTTGCAAGTAGTTCTGCTTCACAAAATCTCGTGAAGGTGGGAGTCAGTTCTTGAACTAATCTCAATGTTTAAAAAAAAACTTATAGAAATATTCATATCTGAATTATCAGGCTGTATGATCTATAGTACTTTTAAATGCAGTTTGACATCGTTAAAAAAAATTTTTCCAAAATACAATGTTTACAAGGTGAATATATAAATGAATACTTGGGCAAAGATTAAAACATTGATACATACATATCTCTAGCAGGATACACCAAAAAACTGACAAAACTGGCATTAAAAAAGTGTATAAAAAAGGTATATAAAAAAAAGTGAGTGACAAGGGACGTCATTGTGTATAAAAAAATGCCTATGTATTAAAAAAGTGAGTGTCAAGGGACCAAGGTATAAGAAGGAGAGATCTCATACCCTTTGGTACTTCTGATTTGAACCAAATGAACCTGGTAACTATTTAAAAAATTAAAACATAATCTTAAAGTCCAAAAATAAGAATAAGTGATTCTGAATAGTAAAAGGTATAGAATCTATTTATTCATACACATGTGCGCACGGCACACACACACATAAAGGGGTCTCTGATGATAACAAGATTACTTCCAGCCTCAATGAAAGAATCCAGCATCTCACTTTCACACATCATCAGCACCCCTGTCCTCCACACCTCTGCCACCAGAGAGAGATATAAAACAAAGATGCATATAGAAGCCATTTCAAACACTAGATAATGCTGTTCAAATATTCTATCTCTGAGAGCCGAAGTCCTCAAAGACATCCAAAAAGACAGATATAAACACTTAAGAAAAAAAACAAGAAAATGGTTTCTACAAACTATCAATATAGCAATATATTTCATAAACTTTTTGAGTTATTTAAGGAAAAAAGAAATCTGTTTAGAAGTCTGAAATTCCAAAAGAGCAGTGATGCAAAACTGGTGTATGACCTCTTAAAATGAACTTCTCCAAAGCTAAAAGTCTAACTATTGAATTATATGCTTAACACTTGCAAACCAGAATATCTATAACTGCCAACCTAACATAGCAACACTGAGTTCTTTTCTTTTGAATATGAAGGTGTTCTATGACGACGGAGTTTGGATGTGTTGTCCCCTCCAAAACTCATGTGGAAATTTGATCTCCAATGTGGCAGTGTCGGAAACTGATTGAGTCATGGGGGCGGATCCCTCATGAATGGATTAGTGCTCTCCCTGGGGGAAGGGGGGATTAATGAGTTCTCACTCAGCTGGTTGCTTTAAAAGACCCGGGCACCTTCTCTCTCTCTCTTGCTTCCTGTTGCCATGTGATCTACTTGTACCCACCGGCTGCCTGCCACTTTCCACCATGAGTAGAAGCAGCCTGAGGCCCACACCAGACGCAGCTGTCCCAGAATCGTAAGCCAAATAAACCTCTCTTTATAAATTATCCAGTCTCAGGTAATTCTGTTATAGCAACACAAAACGGACTAAAACATATGATATCTGTCATCTCATTGACTAGAAGTGATGTGGTTACTTGACTGGCCGGGGGATGACCCATTCCTTCCTCCCTGGCCAAGAGAGGACCTTCCCTGCCAAAGCTGTAAGCTCCCAAGAGGCTGGCCTACCAGAATGATGCAAGCCAAGCTACTTTGGCCAGGGATGTAGTAAGCCCTTTTCTTTAAACTTCTTGCAAGTCAGAACTTTTCACAAAACCCACAAAAAATGGCATATTTTCATGAATCTTCTTTATGTTGCCATCATTCATCGTCTTCATTTTTAATTCAATGATATTTTTAGCCAAATGAAATGAGATACAGTTTTCCTCAGTATGACTCAGCTCTACTCTTCATCTTCTGGGACCCAATTCATGTGATCCCTTAACAACTATTTATTTCACACCAAACTAGATATTTCCCTAAAGCCTACCAATCTAGCCCCTAGGCATATTTCTTAAATAAAAGCACTAGATCTTTGTAAACCTAAAATTTGAATACTAAAGGGACAAATCAGCTATCAAAGACCTAGTAGTATATAGCAGTTGCTCACCTCTAAGCAGAGATTAAAATTCATTTCAATTTATTATTTTTTTAAAGAAACAGCTATTGACTTTTTTCCCTTTGCAAAGTACAGTGTTTAATGGGGCTAGTTAAATTAGAGGTGATAGTGTGAAGCAAATGTTTTAAATTGGTAAATTCTAAACCTTTTAATAAAAGTACATCAGTTAGAAGTTTTAATAAGACTCAGCAGGACACAGAAGAATTAACAGTCTGTAGGAATCAAAAGGGGTGATAGGCAATGATAACCTTAATCATTTGCACAGGGATTTATAATTTCATTGCTTAAAGGTTAATGAAATTATGTGGTATTTTGCCTACTCTTATCCAGTATATGATTTCATGCCTTGGTTTGTACATATTTACCAAGTGAATCATGTAACAGAAGAAATGACTCATTTTATCAATAGATCTACTACATTTTTACTTATATACTTGTGGGTGCACAACTATCATTAACTATTCTAAACCAATAACTGAATGCCCTCAAACAAAACATAAGGTTTCCAAGAGCGTCTTGGAAAAATGAAAAAACTCATAATCGGAATTCTAAAAGTGCATTAAATTGCTAATATGATTGCTTTTTTAAAAATTAGATACATTATATTTATATTATACTTCAAATCAGTAATTGCTAATAGTTGCTTCTGCCAAATACTAACATCAAGTCCACCCTAAAGATTGTTGAAGGCATTCAAGATACACTGTTTCAGGGTGAAGATGGATGGAGAAATGCAAACAATATTCACAAACATTTAGAACAGGTAAAATAATAAAAGAATTCTAGGCTAGAGAAATTGTTTTAAAAATTACAGCACGAAAACAATATACTACAGTGGACTTGCTTCACTGAGCGTCCAGAACAGTTCAGGGTCAGTGGCTTTGCTTAGTTCCCAGTTCTAATGGAAACCTGAAAAGAGCCTAACTTTAAGCAGAGCAGTGTTTCCTACCTCGGCTACAAATTAGAATCACCTGAACAGCTTAAAACAAAAATCAAAAAAACTGACACTTACTCCCCATAATCAGAGATTCTGGTTTCATCAGTAATTTTTAGAATCTCCCCACATGATTTCTCAGCTGCGGTGAGGACTGAGAATATAGGCTATTAAGCAATGGTTCTCAAACTATGGTCTCTGGACCAGCAAGCAGCAGCAGCAATAGCAGCAGCAGCTAGAAACTTGTTAGAAATGCAAATTCTCAGGCCTCACACCAGAAGAAGTGAACCAGAAACTCTGAAGTGGGGCCCAGTTTAACAAGCCTTTCAAGTGATCCTGATGTACACTAGTGTTTGAAAAACACTGCTTTAGAGTATGAAAGACCTGGGTTTCAATCCTCCCTCCACAATTACTAGCTGTATAACTTTGGTCAGCTTTCTAAACCACTTTCCTCACATGCAAAATAATAGAGTAAGCTACCATTTGTTAAACATAGATTGTTTAACAATATCTATGCCAGAGAATGTGCTAAAAAGGACTTTACTTACATTATAAAATTTAACTCTTAGAATGAGCTTGCCAGATAGATAACATTACTATTTGATAAACAAAGATTATGGAACTCATCCAATACTACAAGGCTAGTAGGCAGAATCAGAATTTAAACTCAAGTTCTTAAAATTCCAAAATCATTGCCCTTTCCCTATTCCCCAAAATATTCTTGCTGCTCTTTCCTTCCTTTCTTTTTCTTTTTCTTTTTTCTTCCTTTCTTTCCATCCATCCTTTCTTTTCCTTTTGTCTTCATTTTTGTCTTTCTATCTCCCTTTATTTCTCACTTTCTTCAGGCAGAAGCTTATCTTCCTATTATAAAGCTAGAGATTACCTAGCATGTACAGCATTTACTGTGTAACTACAAAGTACTTAGCATCATGCCTTATGCCAGAAAGGAAAGGATTAAAATACAAAAGCAGAAATCATAGTAATAACTATGTTATGAAGTTTATAACTTCATTACTATGGAGAGACACACATTTTGCAAAACATAGAAACATATGACTTAGTTCTAAACTGATGGGTAGAAAACATAAGTAACTCAGGAGTTCATGAGATTGCAGCTCAGAGACCAAGGCGTGATGCCAGAAGGAAGTTTGATTTGTCTTGAAACAGGGAGTAAAAAGTCTCTCCTACATAGGAGAAACAATGAGAATAGAGAATAAAACAAAATACAGAATAGTAGAATAAAGCTAAGTAGCTAAATGGATCCAAAGTGTGACTTACAGTAAGGAGAGTTTAACTTTAGTATAGTAAAACTATAAAAATATTTTTTCACATATTTTTGGTGCACTGATAGTAAAAAGAAATTGAAAGTCAAATCATAGGAACTTATTCTAGAAAAAAAATCAACATATCAACCTAATGTTATACTGAGAAAAAAAAAAAAACAGGCAGGAGAAAAAGTCATTTCTATCACTAAAAGTGTTAAATATGACCCACTCTTTACTATAGTACTTCCATGGACTATTCATATTCATTACACACTATTTTCAGTCATCCACTAATCCAGCCAACACTGATTGATCGTATTAAATCAGGGACCAAGGATAAAAAGATAAATAAGATACTAATTCAGGGCACATGGAGCAGGTTTATGGAAAAAACAGACTGCCAAATGTTTTATGCAACATTAACATGAAGATATTAGGAATTCCAAAGACCACTGTAGACAGACCAATTCTTAGGAATGACTTTTGTGAAATTCCTGGAAGTCAATGATGTATAAGATAGCCAAAATGTTGTGCATATAACATATAAGAGTACTCTGTCTGTGTCAGCATCATAATCATCAGCTCACAAGTGAACATCCCTAGTTCATCCACATTGAGGCTTACATATGGCTAAGAAAGCCATGCAAACAAAATCTAGAAGTAAGCTTTTTATCATTCACATCATTCATTCCATTTTTTGATGAAGAGTTAATGAATGACTATCCTCAGAAACCCACTGAAAGATTCTACGTATGTATTAATGAGGAAAAATTGTGAGGCACAATGGGATGACTGAAATCATCAGCATCTAAGATTTCTAACTCTGTCCATGATAGTCCAATGCTCTATAATATCTTCTTTAGTTCTACTATAATCTGACAATTACATAGTGCCGATTTGTCTGAGAACCAATTTAAGAAGCATGTATATCCATCAGACTATACTTGAATGAGGCACTAAAGGGGTTTTTTTTGTTTGTTTGTTTGTTTTTCAGAATAAATGTGAACTGAATTTACTATATTAGGAATGATAGCATTTTGCAAACTAAACATATTTAAGAAGAAGTAATTAATCTTTAGTGAAGCTGTTTACTAACAATGTATATAAATATTATCAAATCAAAGAACTGAATCCCAGGGTTAGAAATGACGTGAAAGTTCACCTGGTAAAACACTAGCTTTTATTCCACCTGCTATCCATGCCACATATACTATTAAAATTAAAAGAACGATATAAAAAGATCTCCAAATGCTTTGACTAATAAATTTCTTTGGCCTCAATATATCCAATTCACATACAGTACTGTATTTTACTAAAGTTCAATCACCTATCATCTCATTCTTTAATAATATAAGGTGTATATGACATTGTGGTAGGACTAAAAGGTCACTATTAAACAGTGGTTCAATTTCAATAAAAGCGGTTTTTTTTTAAATCATCTTTTAAAATATTCAGATCATGCCATCCAGATATTCTCACATAGTTGGCTCTATAAGCATTAAAGAACTTATTTAGATCTACTGGAGCTATACCTGCTGTCAAGAAACAAAAAAGTTGTGAAGGTTGATCAAACACATCTTTGCCTCAAGTATCATGTAAATGTTTTCCACTAAGGCTGTACTTAAAGTTAACAGTCAAAGTAATCCAAAGGTTTCTCTATATTTCTATATTTAAGTCATCACAGGTTTGATCAAGCATGCAAATCCCTTTGGGCTCAGGGTTCCCATCAAAATGTCTTATAGGAACATTAAAAATTGAATGGGCATAAACAACTCCAATAGTGCAGAGCTCATGACAGCACTGCTGTGATCTGTCTGTTTCATGTGCAACAACACTGAGGAAGTTTACAAGGGAATAGGAGCAACTAATTACTGTCTTTTGCTTGAGGGCAGGTGTGCTGATCTCTACAGGTGTCTCTGCAGCACTCTGCCTAATGCATTGCCTCTTGAAGACATTCACTGTAACAACTTGCTGAAGCCCTGCAAAACATCTGACAGAATACCAAACTGTTGGGTGGTCAGGAAGAAACATGTTGTGACTTCTTCTTAAAGTTACCACTAAAGAGAAACAGCAGTTGGGGAGGCTTTATATGATTTGTAAAAGAACAGTATAATGCAGTAGAAAAAGTAAATAACAAAATTATATATATATCAGTCATACACATTAAGATATTAATGTTGTCTTAAGAACACAAAGTTTTTCAAATAAAATACTGCTATTCTCTAAACAAGAAAGAAAAAACTAAGTAATCATCTTATGTTGGACCATTCTTTTTCATTCGTGAAAGCACAGTGGCCAGTGCTAGGTATGAAGTTCTATAAAGACCAAAAAAAGACCTGAAAATTATGCACTTTAAGAAATTAGTAAATAAAATAGTCATCTGATGGGATCGGGCAGGTGAGATACACCATTCCCATGTGATGCCACTTGCAGGATTAATATTCCTTGAGATCTTTCCCATAATACTTGGAAACATGTATGCTTAATGATGAAAAGACACACAGACCAAAGACAAACACTCCCTGCTCTGCTACCTGCATGACCATGGGCACTTCAAGTAACCTCTCTATGCTTCAGTTTCCGCATCTAATGATAAATAAGGCAAATCCCACCAGGGGTGTTATGAAATGAGACAGTGTCTCTTAACTATTTTGCAAAGGGCTTGACATACAGTAAGTACTTAATAAACAGTAATTAACATCAAGATACCTTCCTAAAGACATTAGTCTCCTGTTATTACTAGAGCACTAGCTAATCTAAAAGCATCCTGGAAAGTAAAGATTCAACAATAACATGCTATTTTTAAAATACGTGATATGTTATATAGTGCATCTATTTAAATATAAATATATGGCAATATATTGAATTTTGAGCAGTCAATAAACACACAAACAAAACCTTTTACTAATGATTCATCTGGTGAAAAGAACTTTCTTGTAATATTAAAATTTTGTGGAGAAATCAGTCTAGTCGTATTTTTTAACAATAAAGTAAGAAAAGGTCTCATATTATTTCAAATTTCATCTACTTAGGAAAGACTCTCTGGGAAAATCAAGGTTAACATTCTTAGCTAATAAATCTGCTCAGAAAAAGTAAATGCCTAGAAATGATAATGTAAGATTTATCATTTTAAAAATTTTAAACCAAAATTTTCTATTTAGTGTTTTTCTTTAAACAAATGAAATTAAGATGGTATTTCAGATCATCATTACTATTAATCATCAATCATGTAAACAAAACATCATTCATCTTTTAAAAAATTAGTAAAGTAAGAGTTAAAATTGTTTCAGACTGTTCTGGAATGAACCAAAAAGGGAAAAAATATATAAGCAAAATGTGTATAAAACAGATAAAAATAACATAGTATTTCCAAAATTAAGAATAATTAGACCCATAGTAATGATCAGAAGTAGTATCCCACCCACTCCCATTAGGCTAGTTCATCAGAAGCTTATTTCTTAAAACCTGAACAATGCAATAACCTTCTGTTCTCTCTTCCTTTAATCCCATCTTCCTGCTATCCATTCTCCAGTTTTCAATGGCATACCAAACACCATGAATGTTAAGAACTGATGTGCTGTGAACATCACAGATTTAATTATCTACTCCCCAAACAGCTAGTCGAATGGGGGAGACAGGCATACAGATAATTAAATTAAAAAGATTCCTGTGTGCATGTGCATACTCACACAAAGACTAAGGGAGAATAAACCAGAGATCAATTAATTGTGCCTGCCGAAAGTCAAGGACAGCTTCATGCAACTGATGATAGCTGGGTGAAACAGCACCTATAAAACAAATCCAAAGCTCCAGATCATTATATAATGATAAAGGGATCTGTCCAGCAAAAGGATATAACAATCATAAAATATATGCACCCAACATCAGAGCACCAAAGGAAACACTACTAGACCTAAAGAGATAGACACCAATACAATAATAGTTGGGGAACTCCCACCCCTCTCAACACTGAACAGATCATGTAGGCAACAAATCAACAGAGAAGCACAGGATTTAAACTACACTTTACACCAAATGGACTTGGCAGACATACATAGAACATATCATCCAACAACTACAGAATATACATTCTCCTCATCGGCACATGGAATATTCTCCAGGATAGATCACATGTTAGGTCACTAATCAAGTCTCAATAAATTTTTAAAAACTGAAATTATTTCAAGTATCTTTTCAGACCACAACAGATTAAAACTAGAAATCAATAATAAGTGGAATTTTGGAAACTACATAAATATATGGAAATTAAACAACATACTCCTAAATGACCTATGCATCAAAGAAGAAATCAGAAAGGAAATAAAAAAAATTCTTGAAATTAATGAAAATAAGGACACATCACACCAAAATCTATGGGATACTACAAAAGCACTAATAAGAGGGAACTTTATTGAAATAAATGCTTACATCAAAGGAACAGAAAAACTTCAAATAAACAATGTAATGTCATACCTCAAAGACCTAGAAAAACAAGAACAATCCAATCCCAAAATTAGTAGACAAATAACTAAGATGAGAGCAAAACTAAACAAAATAGAGACCCAAAAAACAATACAAAAGCTCAATGAAGCAAAAAGTTTGTTTTTTGAGAAGATAAACAAAATGGACAAAACATTAGCTATACTAACAAAAAAAAAGAGATACGACCCAAGTAAGAAAAATCAGAAATGAAAAACGAGAGATTACAACTGACACTACAGAAATACAAAGAATCATTAGAGACTATTATGAACAACAAAATGCCAACAAATTTGAAAACCTCAAGGAAATAAATAAATTTCTGGACACACATAAACTACCATAACTGAACAAAGAAGAAATAAAAAACCTAAACAGACCAATAACAAGCAACAAGATAAAAGCAGTAACCAGCAATCTCCCAAAAAAGAAAAGCCCGGGCTGGATGGCTGAATCCTACCAAAGCTTTAAAGAATTAATACCAATCTTTTTCAAACTATTCCAAAAACTGGAATGGAGGCCATTCTCCCAAACTGATTCTATGAGGCCAGCATCACCCTGACACCAAAATCAGACAAAAATACAACAATAAAAAGAAAACTACAGGTCAATATCTTTGACGAATGCAGATGCAAAACTCCTCAATAAAATATCAGCAAACAAATTACAGCAGCACATGAAAAAGTTTATACATCACCACCAAATGGGATTCATACCACGGATGCAAGGATGGTTCAACATACACAAATCGAAAATGTGGTACATGACATCAATAAAATCAAGTACAAAAACCATATGATCATCTCAATAGATGCAGAAAAAGCATTTGACAAAATCCAACACTTTCATGATAAAGACTCTCAACGAATTAGGTAGAAGGAAAGTATCTCAAGACAATAAAAGACATATATGACAAACCCACTGCTAATATCCAGAATGGGAAAAAGCTGAAAGCTTTTCCTTGAAGAATAGGAAGAAGACAAGGATGCCCATTCTCATCATTCCTATCTTATATAATACTAGAAGTACTAGCCAGAGCAATCAGGCAAGAGAAAAAAATAAAGAAAGATCATCCAAATTGGAAAAGATGAAGCCAAATTGTTCCTGTTTGCAGATGACATGAACTTATACATAAAAACACCTAAAGACTCTACCAAAAAAAAACTCTTAGAGCTGACAGACAAACTCAGTAAACTTGCAGGATAGAAAATCAATATACAAAAATCAGTAGTGTTTTAATAATCCAACAATGAACTAGCAGAAAAAGAAATCAAGAAAGCAAGCCCATTTACAACAGCTACCAAAAGAATAAAATACCTAGGAATAAATCTCACCAAGGAGGTAAAAGATCTCTACAACAAAAACTGCAAATCACTGCTGAAGAAAAAGAGGCCAACAAAAGATGGAAAGGCATTCCATGTTCAAAGTTTGTAAGAATTAATTGAATTGTGAAAATGTCCATACTACCCAAGGGAATCTACAGATTCAATACAATCCCCATCAAAATACGAATGACATTCTACACAGAAACAGAAAGAAAAAAAAAAAACCTAACATTCATATGGAACAACATAAATGATCTCAAATAGCCAAAGCAATCATGAGCAATAAAGGTAGGTAGTACATGAAGCTTCAAATTTTACTACAAAGCTTTAGTAACCAGAACAACATGGCACTGGCATAAAAACAAACACATGAACCAATGGAACAGAATTGAGAACCCAGAAATCAATCCAGGTACTTACACCCAGCTGATCTTCAACAAAGGAACCAAGAACATACATTAGGTAAACGACAGCCTCTTCAATAAATGGTGCTGGGAAAACTGGATATCCATGTGTAGAAGAATGAAACTAGACCTGTACCTCTTGTCGTATACCAAAATTGACACAAAATGGATTAAAGACTTAAAGACCTGAAACTATAAAACTCCAAGAAGAAAACATAGGTGAAACACTTCAGGATGTAGGACTGGGCAAAGACTTTATTAATAAGACCTCAAAAGCTGAGACAACAGAAGAAAAAATAAACGAGATTATATCAAACTGAAAAGCTTCTACACAGCAAAGGAAATAATGAACATAATGAAAAGACAATATACAGAATAGGAGAAAATATTTGTAACCGATTGAAATGAATAGACATTTCTCAAAAGAAGACA
This sequence comes from Cynocephalus volans, assembly GCF_027409185.1. NCBI lineage: Eukaryota > Metazoa > Chordata > Mammalia > Dermoptera > Cynocephalidae > Cynocephalus > Cynocephalus volans. Next base: position 214,495,027 of record NC_084460.1, read on the forward strand.
TACAAATGGCCAAGAAGTATATCAAAAAATGCTTACCATCACTAAGCATCAGAGATATGCAAGTCAAAACCACACTGAGCTATCACCTCAGCCTAGTTAGACTGGCAACTACCAAAAAACATCAGAGAGTAACAAATTCTGATGAGGATGCAGAGAAAGGGGAGCCCTCCTACACAGGGGATAAGACTGTAAATTAGTACAGTCATTATGGAAAACAGTATAGAGGTTTTCAAACAACTACAGATAGAACTACCATATGATCCAGCAATCCCACTTCTGGTATATACCAAAAGTAATTAAAATCATCATATCAAAGGAATACCTGCACTCCCATGTTTATCGCAGCTCTATTTACAATAGCCAAGATATGGAACCAACTTAAATGTCCATCGACAGACAACAGGATAAGGAAAATGTGGTATATATACACAATGGAATATTACTCAGCCATAAAAAAGAATTAAACTGCCACTCACAGCAGCATGGATGAGTGTGGAGAAAATTATGTTTAAGTGAGGTGAGCCAAGCACAGAAAGAGAAATACCACATGTCCTCACTCATAAGTGGGAGCTAAAAAAGTAAGTAAATAAGAAAGAAAGAAAGAGAGAGAGAGTACTACAGCCAGTTGTGAGAAAAGAGTTGTGATTAAATGATGTGATTTGCAGTCTGTTGGTAAACTGGCTCACAAAATCAACCAGGTTGGCTGTGAAAACAATTAGAATGCCTCTGAATTAAAATCTACTTTCAGTCATTTAGATATAAAATGGACATAGTAAGGGAAGGGCCATGAAGCTTCACTACTTAGGGTATTTTTAAAACTTTACCATTGTAATTCCAACATGAATTTCTTTTAGATTTGTCATTTTGGATTAAAATACAAAGAATTTAAATTTCACAGAAGTAACAAGATGATCACTGTGGAGAAAGAAGAAAGAACCAATGAGACCCCTGATTGAACATGGTAGATTGGACTTTTTTTATTATTATTATTATTGATTATACATATTCATGGAGCACAGAATCTGTCTTATCTCTGCACCCCACACAGGCACCAACACAGGCAGCATCTCTCTGAAACCTCAGCTGCTTCACACAGTGTGTCGCAGGCTAAAATGTCGAGCCATGAGGTTTCTGTTTATTTCTAACACAGTTTCATTCTTTTCTGTGTCTCTTTTTTTTAACTTCTACTTTATCAAAGGACCAACTAACTAGGTTCCTTTTCTGTACCTGCAGGTAGGGTCAGCGTTTTCCCCAAGTTTCTACTAGATCTGCCAGTCAGATGGGCCTCTTTCCTGTGCCGCTGGGCTTTAACCTGTTTTTCCACCAACTCTTCCACAAAGGCTGCTCCCATTCCCAGACAAAATGTGGTGTTCTCTGCCTTATTTCCTCTTCAGTTCTTTCTATACTTGACTTAACTGAATGCAGGGACAGTTACTGTAACTGACATTTCTCAATTTTCATGCATTCTCATGTATTAGGAAATGTATTATCTGCCTCACTAAATGCCCCTGCATTCATGGATTCCTGAGAAATACTCTAAGAAAACCTTCTCTAAAGTAGTTATTTAAGACATGTTAACCCAGTGATTTCAGATGTAAATTCCTTACTTGTCCATAATTATGACAGGACTCCTAACATGTTGTTAAAAAAAAAAAGAAAGAGAAGAAAGGAAGGAAGAGAAAAAATCACAGTAATAAGTTGAACTTTCAGAAGGTGAGAAGTGAACTGTGGTTACTAGAGGTGGGAAAGGGGGAGGGAGGTTAGAGGGAAATTGGCTAATGGACACAAAGAATGATTACGTTCTGTAACAATGAATATACTAATCCCGATTTGGTCACCACATATTGTACACAGGTATTGATATTCAATTCTGTACCCCACAAATGTCAATCATGTTTCAATAAAAGAAAAAAAATTACCATGTTCCAACTGCATCCTACATTATCTAGGACCTAGATGTCTTCATTCTCTCAACATAGTGGACACTCTGCTATCACCCGGCTTCTGCCAGTTCCTCTGCCTTGAATCCCTTTTTCATCCTCTCTATATTTAAAGTCTTTAAATGATTCCCTTATACCTAGACATTTCACTTCTAATTATTTTTCTTATACAGTTGATCAAGGAATCGAAGAGGCTTTGGATTTTGCAACAGCAAGCTGGAAGAAACTGAATCATTTCCTTCAAAAATTCTGAAGAAAAATGATTCCCAATTTTAGAATTTAATTATTCAGGCAAATTATCAATCAAGTGAGGAAACTTAATAAAGGCCTTTTTCTCTCACATAACCCCTTCTCAGGAAATTACTACAGGATATATGCCACAAAAATGTAAGAGTAAGACAACAGGAAAACAAGATTCAAGAAAAAGCAAAGAAAGCTCCTAGGTCAACAGCAACGGAAAAATCCCAGAAAAGAGCAGGTCTAGAGAATGAGATAGAAGTAGAATGGAAGTCTCCTGGAAGAATATCTTTAGAAAAAAAATTGAAACAGATAAATTATCTGATATAATTCCCCTTATGGAAAATTATAATAAGAAGCTTATACAAGTTACAGGAAAAATTACTAAGAGAGACAAAGAAACCAAGCAAATGAAAAAACAAGGCATTATTAACTTCATGAAAAACAAAGTCAGAAGCAAAATTTATATCAGAGTTCACTATAATGCTAAGCCATTAATAATATATGCATAGTATAATAATGGAACACTAAAAATAAGTTAGCCAAAAGTTGTAATTTAACTATATTAGGAATATGAGAAGAGATGGTAGTATAAAAGCAAATAATTTTCAAAGACCAGAATATTAAGTCAATAGACAATGTCTAAAATAAATAAAGCAAAAGATAACAATGAGTGTATGTGTACTTTAGCAATATAAGGATATATAATAACCATAAAAAACAGATAAAAGGGTTAAAAATTGTTGCCACTACAGAAGGGGACTAGAAACAGTGAGCAAGGAACCACTGCATTTCCTAATGTAACCATGTTTCAGTAAAGAAGGACCGCATTTACAATGGTGGTCCCTTAAGATTACAATGAAGCTGAAAAATTCCCAGTAACATCATAACCATTGTAACACTCTACCACAATTGCTTTATTCTTTTATAAATTTAGTGCAGCCTGAGGTATGCATTTATAAAGTCTATAGTAAACTACAGTAATGTACGTCCTCAGTCCTCAAATCCACTCACCACTCCTAATTGACTCACCCAGAGAAATTTCTAGTCCTGCAAGCTCCACTCATGGTAAGTGCCTCTACAGTGTGCCATTTTATTTTCTATCTTTTATACTGTATGTTTACTGTACCTTTTCTGTGTTAAGATACACAAATACCATTGTGTTACAATTGCCAGCAGTATGCAGTACAGTAACATGCTGTAAAGGTTTACAGTCTAGGAGCCATAGGCTATACCATATAGCCTAGAGTATAGTAGGTTATACCATCTAGGTTGTGTAAGTACACTCTATCAGGTTCACACAATAACAAAATTGCCTAACAACACATTTCTCAGATTGTATCCCTGTCTTCAAGCAACATATGACTATACTAGAATTTTAGACTATGTGTGACCATATTAGAATGTTAGACTAAGTGAATTTTAGACTTTGACAAAATAAGAATTTATTTAAAAGAAAAAATATACCCCATAGTGAGGTACAATCAATAATGTGTCAAATAAAAATAAAAACTAGAAATAAATAAATAAGAGAAAACAAAGAATCAGCCACATTCATGAGGATGTTTTTGACAGCATTTTTCATAATAGTAAAAAGCAAAAACAATCTAAATGTTCAGCAGTAGGTGACTGATTAAATAAATTACATTAGATCTATATAGTAGTTAAATGATGTAAACATTTATAATGATGTTGCAGAAAAATATTTATGACATGGAGAAATGTTCATTTATGAAATAAAAAATGACAGGTCAAAAAATAGCTAAAAAACAAAAAAATGAAATATACATGAAAATATTAATGGTAATTTAAAATTTTTTTCTTTTTCTCTCTGTGCTTTTCTGGTTTTTCAAATTTTCTGAAGTAAATAGTAATACTGAAAACAAACAAAAAAAAAATTTTAATGCAACTCATCACTCATGGCCCTATTTAAACAGTGTCACCTCATAATGTCCAAGCCAGAATTAATTTCTCCCTCTCCAGGTAGTTTGTATATGCCACTATTGGAACACTAGTACCATCTACTTTGTAACATGGGTAATTGTATATGTCTGTTCTTACATTTGATTTAACCTGCCGAAGAGAGGACCATGTCTAATCCGTCACAGTACAGGCAGAATGGAATATGTTTGGGCTCCTGAAAACAATCGCCCAAAATGAGAAAATTCCAAAAACAGTCTGAACAAAGTTTTTTTAAAACTTAAAAAGAAAAAGAAAAGAGTATTCACTGACTGGTTTTGAGAAGGATAATAATCATATAAAATATATATTCTCAGGATGGTTGCTCTCGTCATATTGTTCTTTAGTCCCATCTCACTCTCAAACTGACGCCTGAAACATTTTGTCTTTTGTCCGAAGCCTTCAGGTAGGCAGTGTTTAAATGTAGCTCTTCAAGATTTCTTAACAGATCCATATTTATCACCCCAAAATGCCACCTACTTAAAGATGTGGCTCATAGTACATTCGTTACCCACAATTTTACTATAAATGAATTAGAATTAAGACAAATCATCTTAATTTTGATTTATTTAATTTGTCCTTATGTGAGTGTAAGAGTCCCAAATGAAATAGAAATTTAAATGTTTAGTGGGGCAAATATGACTTTCATGATGTTTGCCTTTTATTTAGAACTAGTTTCAAAATGACTAATAAATGAAGCAGCACAAATTCTAGAAAAAGAACCTTTCTGGGTAAAACCAAAAAACTCCACTCATTCTTCTAGGCAAAGGATTCTTAACTCTTTCCTATATAAAGGAGTAAACATTCAGTACATTTGATAAGAAGTCATAAAAGGATTCTAGTATTTCGTCTTGGTGGGGCTATTTTATCCATGAGATCAACCGCTACCTTTCAGTATGCTTTTAGAATAAACCATGCATGAGTAAGAGGAGTCACAAAGAACAGAATATTACAAAGTAAAGAGCTATTTATCCACTCTCACTCTCCCATCCCCAGAGATTTGAGCAGTAAAGCACAAGGACAAGGCAAGTGGCCTTTTACAGAGTGAGGTTAAACTTTCTACTGAATATAGAAAACTAAGGAATTAAAATCTAACGACACAATAGGATCTGTAGATTTTTATTTCTTCAACTGTTTATCAACTTTTAAAAACAAATAAACAAGAATGTAGATAACTAAAAAGATACCTTGTTTTACAAAATAATGTGCCATGAGTTGGCTTTCTGTATTAAGTTACATGCAATATAGATTTAAATTATTACAGAGAGGATACAAAACACAAAACTTAAAACCAAAAATGTTACAAATAATACCAACTGAACTTTATTTGAGTATCTTAGAAATTTGAAAATAATAAAACATATGGTTCGTTTCACAAAAATTCAATTTATCATCAATTTTTAAAGAACATATCTTTTGATATTAAGCAAAATACAGTACTAAGAATTTCTAGAAAATGGAAACCAATCTATAATACAGAAAGCTGACTGGCAATTACCTGGGAGCTGAAATGGGAGGGCTGACTTCTAGAGGACACAGGGGAACTTTCTGGGAAGATAATGTTCTAAATCTTAATTGTGGTGGTAGTTAACAGCTGCATGCTTTTGTCACAACTTATCACATCGCCCACTTAAAACGGGTACAGTTTATTGTTAAGTAAATAAAACCTGAATAAAATTGACATAAAAAATACATAATAACAGTTGATCATGGCTGATAATCATGATTTCCTAAAGACTTTTATGTAAATTTATTGTTTCTAACACACAAGGTTAAAGATACCATGAGTAAAAACTAGTTGTGTGATAGCATCAGTTTACAGTTACCAAATCATACTAACCTCTTACTGAGCTCAACGCACTGCCACTCACACTGTACTACCACATATTACCTTATATTGCTGGTTAGTCTTTTCTCCTGAATTAGCCCTTAAGGCAAAAAATGTGCCATGTTATTTATTAGCATTCTCCAAGATCTTGCTCAATTCATTTCACAAACTAAAGTGTTTATACATAGACTTATACCACAA